>NW_026967607.1:142500-331108 GCF_028390025.1 Pseudophryne corroboree | reverse complement strand
CTTAGTGTCATGGAGCAGAGAATGTGGAGATGATAGTTGATGTATACTTAGTGTCATGGAGCAGAGAATGTGGAGATGATAGTTGATGTATACTTAGTGTCATGGAGCAGAGAATGTGGAGATGATAGTTTAATGGTATACTTAGTGTCACTGGAGCAGAGAATGTGGAGATGATAGATAATGTAATACTTAGTGTCACTGGAGCAGAGAATGTGGAGATGATAGTTAATGTATACTTAGTGTCACTGGAGCAGAGAATGTGGGAGATGATAGTTAATGTATACTTAGTGTCATGGAGCAGAGAATGTGGAGATGATAGATAATGTATACTTAGTGTCATGGAGCAGAGAATGTGGAGATGATAGTTAATGTATACTTAGTGTCACTGGAGCAGAGAATGTGGAGATGATAGATAATGTAATACTTAGTGTCATGGGAGCAGAGAATGTGGGAGATGATAGATAATGTATACTTAGTGTCACTGGAGCAGGGAATGTGGAGATGATAGATTAATGTATACTTAGTGTCATGGAGCAGAGAATGTGGAGATGATAGTTAATGTATACTTAGTGTCATGGAGCAGAGAATGTGGAGATGATAGTTGATGTATACTTAGTGTCAATGGAGCAGAGAATGTGGAGATGATAGTTGATGTATACTTAGTGTCATGGGAGCAGAGAATGTGGAGATGATAGTTAATGTATACTTAGTGTCATTGGAGCAGAGAATGTGGAGATGATAGATAATGTATACTTAGTGTCATGGAGCAGAGAATGTGGAGATGATAGTTAATGTATACTTAGTGTCATGGAGCAGAGAATGTGGAGATGATAGATTAATGTATACTTAGTGTCACTGGAGCAGAGAATGTGGAGATGATAGTTAAGGTATACTTAGTGGTCACTGGAGCAGGGAATTGTGGAGATGATAGTTAATGTATACTTAGTGTCATGGAGCAGAGAATGTGGAGATGATAGTTAATGTATACTTAGTGTCCACTGGAGCAGGGAAATGTGGAGATGATAGTTAATGTATACTTAGTGTCACTGGAGCAGGGAATGTGGAGATGATAGTTAATGTATACTTAGTGTCCATGGAGCAGGGAATGTGTAGATGATAGATAATGTATACTTAGTGGTCACTGGAGCAGGGGAATGTGGAGATGATAGTTAATGTATACTTAGTGTCACTGGAGCAGGGAATGTGGAGAAGATAGATAATGTATACTTAGTGTCATGGAGCAGAGAATGTGGAGATGATATTTAATGTATACTTAGTGTCATGGAGCAGAGGAATGTGGAGATGATAGATAATGTATACTTAGTGTCACTGGAGCAGAGAATTGTGGAGATGATAGATAATGTATACTTAGTGTCATGGAGCAGAGAATGTGGAGATGATAGTTAATGTATACTTAGTGTCACTGGAGCAGGAATGTGGAGATGATAGTTAATGTATACTTAGTGTCACTGGAGCAGAGAATGTGGAGATGATAGTTAATGTATACTTAGTGTCATGGAGCAGAGAATGTGGAGATGATAGATAATGTATACTTAGTGTCATGGAGCAGAGAATGTGGAGATGATAGTTAATGTATACTTAGTGTCATGGAGCAGGGAATGTGGAGATGATAGTTAATGTATACTTAGTGTCATGGAGCAGAGAATGTGGAGATGATAGATAATGTATACTTAGTGTCACTGGAGCAGAGAATGTGGAGATGATAGTTAATGTATACTTAGTGTCATGGAGCAGAGAATGTGGAGATGATAGAATAATGTATACTTAGTGTCATGGAGCAGAGAATGTGGAGATGATAGTTAATGTATACTTAGTGTCATGGAGCAGGGAATGTGGAGATGATAGTTAATGTATACTTAGTGTCATGGAGCAGAGAATGTGGAGATGATAGTTAATGTATACTTAGTGTCCATGGAGCAGAGAATGTGGAGATGATAGATAATGTATACTTAGTGTCACTGGAGCAGAGAATGTGGAGATGATAGTTAATGTATACTTAGTGTCATGGAGCAGAGAATGTGGAGATGATAGATAATGTATACTTAGTGTCACTGGAGCAGGGAATGTGGAGATGATAGTTTAATGTATACTTAGTGTCCACTGGAGCAGAGAATGTGGAGATGATAGATAATGTATACTTAGTGTCCATGGAGCAGAGAATGTGGAGATGATAGTTAATGTATACTTAGTGTCACTGGACAGAGAATGTGGAGATGATAGATAATGTATACTTAGTGTCATGGGAGCAGAGAATGTGGAGATGATAGTTAATGTATACTTAGTGTCATGGAGCAGGGAATGTGGAGATGATAGTTAATGTATACTTAGTGTCATGGAGCAGAGAATGTGGAGATGATAGTTAATGTATACTTAGTGTCATGGAGCAGAGAATGTTGGAGATGATAGTTAATGTATACTTAGTGTCATGGAGCAGAGAATGTGGAGATGATAGATAATGTATACTTAGTGTCACTGGAGCAGGGAATGTGGAGATGATAGTTAATGTATACTTAGTGTCACTGGAGCAGAGAATGTGGAGATGATAGATAATGTATACTTAGTGTCATGGAGCAGAGAATGTGGAGATGATAGTTAATGTATACTTAGTGTCACTGGACAGAGAATGTGGAGATGATAGATAATGTATACTTAGTGTCACTGGAGCAGAGAATGTGGAGATGATAGATAATGTATACTTAGTGTCACTGGAGCAGAGAATGTGGAGATGATAGATTAATGTATACTTAGTGTCACTGGAGCAGAGGAATGTGGAGATGATAGATAATGTATACTTAGTGTCATGGAGCAGAGAATGTGGAGATGATAGATAATGTATACTTAGTGTCATGGAGCAGAGAATGTGGAGATGATAGTTAATGTATACTTAGTGTCACTGGAGCAGAGAATGTGGAGATGATAGATAATGTATACTTAGTGTCATGGAGCAGAGAATGTGGAGATGATAGGTAAATGTATACTTAGTGTCACTGGAGCAGAGAATGTGGAGATGATAGATAATGTATACTTAGTGTCATGGAGCAGGGAATGTGGAGATGATAGTTAATGTATACTTAGTGGTCACTGGAGCAGAGGAATGTGGAGATATAGATAATGTATACTTAGTGTCCATGGGAGCAGAGAATGTGGAGATGATAGTTAATGTATACTTAGTGTCACTGGAGCAGAGAATGTGGAGATGATAGTTAATGTATACTTAGTGTCACTGGAGCAGAGAATGTGGAGATGATAGATAATGTATACTTTGTGTCACTGGAGCAGAGAATGTGGAGATGATAGTTAATGTATACTTAGTGTCACTGGAGCAGAGAATGTGGAGATGATAGATAATGTATACTTAGTGTCATGGAGCAGGGAATGTGGAGATGATAGATAATGTATACTTAGTGTCACTGGAGCAGAGAATGTGGAGATGATAGATAATGTATACTTAGTGTCATGGGAGCAGGGAATGTGGAGATGATAGATAATGTATACTTAGTGTCACTGGAGCAGAGAATGTGGAGATGATAGTTAATGTATACTTAGTGTCCACTGGAGCAGGGGAATGTGGAGATGATAGATAATGTATACTTAGTGTCACTGGAGCAGAGAATGTGGAGATGATAGTTAATGTATACTTAGTGTCACTGGAGCAGGGTATGTGGAGATGATAGTTAATGTATACTTAGTGTCATGGAGCAGGGAATGTGGAGATGATAGTTAATGTATACTTAGTGTCATGGAGCAGAGAATGTGGAGATGATAGTTAATGTATACTTAGTGTCATGGAGCAGAGAATGTGGAGATGATAGATAATGTATACTTAGTGTCACTGGAGCAGAGAATGTGGAGATGATAGTTAATGTATACTTAGTGTCATGGAGCAGAGAATGTGGAGATGATAGATAATGTATACTTAGTGTCACTGGAGCAGGGAATGTGGAGATGATAGTTAATGTATACTTAGTGTCACTGGAGCAGAGAATGTGGAGATGATAGATAATGTATACTTAGTGTCATGGAGCAGAGAATGTGGAGATGATAGTTAATGTATACTTAGTGTCACTGGACAGAGAATGTGGAGATGATAGATAATGTATACTTAGTGTCATGGAGCAGAGAATGTGGAGATGATAGTTAATGTATACTTAGTGTCATGGAGCAGGGAATGTGGAGATGATAGTTAATGTATACTTAGTGTCATGGAGCAGAGAATGTGGAGATGATAGTTAATGTATACTTAGTGTCATGGAGCAGAGAATGTGGAGATGATAGTTAATGTATACTTAGTGTCATGGAGCAGAGAATGTGGAGATGATAGATAATGTATACTTAGTGTCACTGGAGCAGGGAATGTGGAGATGATAGTTAATGTATACTTAGTGTCACTGGAGCAGAGAATGTGGAGATGATAGATAATGTATACTTAGTGTCATGGAGCAGAGAATGTGGAGATGATAGTTAATGTATACTTAGTGTCACTGGACAGAGAATGTGGAGATGATAGATAATGTATACTTAGTGTCACTGGAGCAGAGAATGTGGAGATGATAGATAATGTATACTTAGTGTCACTGGAGCAGAGAATGTGGAGATGATAGATAATGTATACTTAGTGTCACTGGAGCAGAGAATGTGGAGATGATAGATAATGTATACTTAGTGTCATGGAGCAGAGAATGTGGAGATGATAGATAATGTATACTTAGTGTCATGGAGCAGAGAATGTGGAGATGATAGTTAATGTATACTTAGTGTCACTGGAGCAGAGAATGTGGAGATGATAGATAATGTATACTTAGTGTCATGGAGCAGAGAATGTGGAGATGATAGGTAATGTATACTTTAGTGTCACTGGAGCAGAGAATGTGGAGATGATAGATAATGTATACTTAGTGTCATGGAGCAGGGAATGTGGAGATGATAGTTAATGTATACTTAGTGTCACTGGAGCAGAGAATGTGGAGATAGATAATGTATACTTAGTGTCATGGAGCAGAGAATGTGGAGATGATAGTTAATGTATACTTAGTGTCACTGGAGCAGAGAATGTGGAGATGATAGTTAATGTATACTTAGTGTCACTGGGAGCAGAGAATGTGGAGATGATAGATAATGTATACTTTGTGTCACTGGAGCAGAGAATGTGGAGATGATAGTTAATGTATACTTAGTGTCACTGGAGCAGAGAATGTGGAGATGGATAGATAATGTATACTTAGTGTCATGGAGCAGGGAATGTGGAGATGATAGATAATGTATACTTAGTGTCACTGGAGCAGAGAATGTGGAGATGATAGATAATGTATACTTAGTGTCATGGAGCAGGGAATGTGGAGATGATAGATAATGTATACTTAGTGTCACTGGAGGCAGAGAATGTGGAGATGATAGATAATGTATACTTAGTGTCACTGGAGCAGGGTATGTGGAGATGATAGTTAATGTATACTTAGTGTCACTGGAGCAGAGAATGTGGAGATGATAGTTAATGTATACTTAGTGTCACTGGAGCAGGGAATGTGGAGATGATAGATAATGTATACTTAGTGTCACTGGAGCAGGGAATGTGGAGATGATTGTTAATGTATACTTAGTGTCACTGGAGCAGAGAATGTGGAGATAATAGTTAATGTATACTTAGTGTCACTGGAGCAGGGAATGTGGAGATGATAGATAATGTATACTTAGTGTCATGGAGCAGAGAATGTGGAGATGATAGATAATGTATACTTAGTGTCACTGGAGCAGGGAATGTGGAGATGATAGTTAATGTATACTTAGTGTCACTGGAGCAGAGAATGTGGAGATGATAGATAATGTATACTTAGTGTCACTGGAGCAGGGAATGTGGAGATGATAGATAATGTATACTTAGTGTCACTGGAGCAGAGAATGTGGAGATGATAGTTAATGTATACTTAGTGTCATGGAGCAGAGAATGTGGAGATGATAGATAATGTATACTTAGTGTCACTGGAGCAGAGAATGTGGAGATGATAGATAATGTATACTTAGTGTCACTGGAGCAGAGAATTGTGGAGATGATAGTTAATGTATACTTAGTGTCACTGGAGCAGAGAATGTGGAGATGATAGTTAATGTATACTTAGTGTCATGGAGCAGAGAATGTGGAGATGATAGTTAATGTATACTTAGTGTCATGGAGCAGAGAATGTGGAGATGATAGATAATGTATACTTAGTGTCATGGAGCAGAGAATGTGGAGATGATAGTTAATGTATACTTAGTGTCACTGGAGCAGAGAATGTGGAGATGATAGTTAATGTATACTTAGTGTCATGGAGCAGAGAATGTGGAGATGATAGATAATGTATACTTAGTGTCATGGAGCAGAGAATGTGGAGATGATAGTTAATGTATACTTAGTGTCACTGGAGCAGAGAATGTGGAGATGATAGATAATGTATACTTAGTGTCATGGAGCAGAGAATGTGGAGATGATAGTTGATGTATACTTAGTGTCATGGAGCAGAGAATGTGGAGATGATAGTTGATGTATACTTAGTGTCATGGAGCAGAGAATGTGGAGATGATAGTTTGATGTATACTTAGTGTCATGGAGCAGAGAATGTGGAGATGATAGTTAATGTATACTTAGTGTCACTGGAGCAGGGAATGTGGAGATGATAGATAATGTATACTTAGTGTCATGGAGCAGGGAATGTGGAGATGATAGTTAATGTATACTTAGTGTCATGGAGCAGAGAATGTGGAGATGATAGATAATGTATACTTAGTGTCACTGGAGCAGGGAATGTGGAGATGATAGATAATGTATACTTAGTGTCATGGAGCAGAGAATGTGGAGATGATAGTTAATGTATACTTAGTGTCATGGAGCAGGGAATGTGGAGATGATAGTTAATGTATACTTAGTGTCATGGAGCAGAGAATGTGGAGATGATAGTTGATGTATACTTAGTGTCATGGAGCAGAGAATGTGGAGATGATAGTTAATGTATACTTAGTGTCACTGGAGCAGAGAATGTGGAGATGATAGATAATGTATACTTAGTGTCACTGGAGCAGAGAATGTGGAGATGATAGTTAATGTATACTTAGTGTCACTGGAGCAGAGAATGTGGAGATGATAGATAATGTATACTTTAGTGTCACTGGAGCAGAGAATGTGGAGATGATAGATAATGTATACTTAGTGTCACTGGAGCAGAGAATGTGGAGATGATAGATAATGTATACTTAGTGTCACTGGAGCAGAGGAATGTGGAGATGATAGTTAATGTATACTTAGTGTCATGGAGCAGAGAATGTGGAGATGATAGATAATGTATACTTAGTGTCTCTGGAGCAGAGAATGTGGAGATGATAGATAATGTATACTTAGTGTCACTGGAGCAGAGAATGTGGAGATGATAGATAATGTATACTTAGTGTCACTGGAGCAGAGAATGTGGAGATGATAGTTAATGTATACTTAGTGTCATGGAGCAGAGAATGTGGAGATGATAGATAATGTATACTTAGTGTCACTGGAGCAGAGAATGTGGAGATGATAGATAATGTATACTTAGTGTCACTGGAGCAGAGAATGTGGAGATGATAGTTAATGTATACTTAGTGTCACTGGAGCAGAGAATGTGGAGATGATAGTTAATGTATACTTAGTGTCATGGAGCAGAGAATGTGGAGATGATAGATAATGTATACTTAGTGTCATGGAGCAGAGAATGTGGAGATGATAGTTAATGTATACTTAGTGTCACTGGAGCAGAGAATGTGGAGATGATAGATAATGTATACTTAGTGTCATGGAGCAGAGAATGTGGAGATGATAGATAATGTATACTTAGTGTCACTGGAGCAGGGAATGTGGAGATTGATAGATAATGTATACTTAGTGTCATGGAGCAGAGAATGTGGAGATGATAGTTAATGTATACTTAGTGTCATGGAGCAGAGAATGTGGAGATGATAGTTGATGTATACTTAGTGTCATGGAGCAGAGAATGTGGAGATGATAGTTGATGTATACTTAGTGTCATGGAGCAGAGAATGTGGAGATGATAGTTAATGTATACTTAGTGTCACTGGAGCAGAGAATGTGGAGATGATAGATAATGTATACTTAGTGTCACTGGAGCAGAGAATGTGGAGATGATAGTTAATGTATACTTAGTGTCACTGGAGCAGAGAATGTGGAGATGATAGTTAATGTATACTTAGTGTCATGGAGCAGAGAATGTGGAGATGATAGATAATGTATACTTAGTGTCATGGAGCAGAGAATGTGGAGATGATAGTTAATGTATACTTAGTGTCACTGGAGCAGAGAATGTGGAGATGATAGATAATGTATACTTAGTGTCCATTGGAGCAGAGAATGTGGAGATGATAGTTAATGTATACTTAGTGTCACTGGAGCAGGGAATGTGGAGATGATAGTTAATGTATACTTAGTGTCACTGGAGCAGGGAATGTGGAGATGATAGTTAATGTATACTTAGTGTCACTGGAGCAGAGAATGTGGAGATGATAGTTGATGTATACTTAGTGTCATGGAGCAGAGAATGTGGAGATGATAGTTGATGTATACTTAGTGTCATGGAGCAGGGAATGTGGAGATGATAGTTAATGTATACTTAGTGTCACTGGAGCAGAGAATGTGGAGATGATAGATAATGTATACTTAGTGTCATGGAGCAGGGAATGTGGAGATGATAGTTAATGTATACTTAGTGTCACTGGAGCAGAGAATGTGGAGATGATAGTTAATGTAGTACTTAGTGTCACTGGAGCAGAGAATGTGGAGATGATAGTTAAGGTATACTTAGTGTCACTGGAGCAGGGAATGTGGAGATGATAGTTAATGTATACTTAGTGTCACTGGAGCAGAGAATGTGGAGATGATAGTTAATGTATACTTAGTGTCACTGGAGCAGAGGAATGTGGAGATGATAGTTAATGTATACTTAGTGTCACTGGAGCAGGGAATGTGGAGATGATAGTTAATGTATACTTAGTGTCATGGAGCAGGGAATGTGTAGATGATAGATAAATGTATACTTAGTGTCACTGGAGCAGGGAATGTGGAGATGATAGTTAATGTATACTTAGTGTCACTGGAGCAGGGAATGTGGAGATGATAGATAATGTATACTTAGTGTCATGGAGCAGAGAATGTGGAGATGATAGTTAATGTATACTTAGTGTCACTGGAGCAGAGAATGTGGAGATGATAGATAATGTATACTTAGTGTCACTGGAGCAGGAGAATGTGGAGATGATAGATAATGTATACTTAGTGTCCATGGAGCAGAGAATGTGGAGATGATAGTTAATGTATACTTAGTGTCACTGGAGCAGGGAATGTGGAGATGATAGTTAATGTATACTTAGTGTCACTGGAGCAGAGAATGTGGAGATGATAGTTAATGTATACTTAGTGTCACTGGAGCAGAGAATGTGGAGATGATAGATAATGTATACTTAGTGTCATGGAGCAGAGAATGTGGAGATGATAGTTAATGTATACTTAGTGTCATGGAGCAGGGAATGTGGAGATGATAGTTAATGTATACTTAGTGTCATGGAGCAGAGAATGTGGAGATGATAGATAATGTATACTTAGTGTCACTGGAGCAGAGAATGTGGAGATGATAGTTAATGTATACTTAGTGTCATGGAGCAGAGAATGTGGAGATGATAGATAATGTATACTTAGTGTCATGGAGCAGAGAATGTGGAGATGATAGTTAATGTATACTTAGTGTCACTGGAGCAGGGAATGTGGAGATGATAGTTAATGTATACTTAGTGTCACTGGAGCAGAGAATGTGGAGATGATAGTTAATGTATACTTAGTGTCATGGAGCAGAGAATGTGGAGATGATAGATAATGTATACTTAGTGTCACTGGAGCAGAGAATGTGGAGATGATAGTTAATGTATACTTAGTGTCATGGAGCAGAGAATGTGGAGATGATAGATAATGTATACTTAGTGTCACTGGAGCAGGAATGTGGAGATGATAGTTAATGTATACTTAGTGTCACTGGAGCAGAGAATGTGGAGATGATAGATAATGTATACTTAGTGTCATGGAGCAGAGAATGTGGAGATGATAGTTAATGTATACTTAGTGTCACTGGACAGAGAATGTGGAGATGATAGATAATGTATACTTAGTGTCATGGAGCAGAGAATGTGGAGATGATAGTTAATGTATACTTAGTGTCATGGAGCAGGGGAATGTGGAGATGATAGTTAATGTATACTTAGTGTCATGGAGCAGAGAATGTGGAGATGATAGTTAATGTATACTTAGTGTCATGGAGCAGAGAATGTGGAGATGATAGTTAATGTATACTTAGTGTCATGGAGCAGAGAATGTGGAGATGATAGATAATGTATACTTAGTGTCACTGGAGCAGGGAATGTGGAGATGATAGTTAATGTATACTTAGTGTCACTGGAGCAGAGAATGTGGAGATGATAGATAATGTATACTTAGTGTCATGGAGCAGAGAATGTGGAGATGATAGTTAATGTATACTTAGTGTCACTGGGACAGAGAATGTGGAGATGATAGATAATGTATACTTAGTGTCACTGGAGCAGAGAATGTGGAGATGATAGATAATGTATACTTAGTGTCACTGGAGCAGAGAATGTGGAGATGATAGATAATGTATACTTAGTGTCACTGGAGCAGAGAATGTGGAGATGATAGATAATGTATACTTAGTGTCATGGAGCAGAGAATGTGGAGATGATAGATAATGTATACTTAGTGTCATGGAGCAGAGAATGTGGAGATGATAGTTAATGTATACTTAGTGTCCACTGGAGCAGAGAATGTGGAGATGATAGATAATGTATACTTAGTGTCATGGAGCAGAGAATGTGGAGATGATAGTTAATGTATACTTAGTGTCACTGGAGCAGAGAATGTGGAGATGATAGATAATGTATACTTAGTGTCATGGAGCAGGGAATGTGGAGATGATAGTTAATGTATACTTAGTGTCACTGGAGCAGAGAATGTGGAGATAGATAATGTATACTTAGTGTCATGGAGCAGAGAATGTGGAGATGATAGTTAATGTATACTTAGTGTCACTGGAGCAGAGAATGTGGAGATGATAGTTAATGTATACTTAGTGTCACTGGAGCAGAGAATGTGGGAGATGATAGATAATGTATACTTTGTGTCACTGGAGCAGAGAATGTGGAGATGATAGTTAATGTATACTTAGTGTCACTGGAGCAGAGAATGTGGAGATGATAGATAATGTATACTTAGTGTCATGGAGCAGGGAATGTGGAGATGATAGATAATGTATACTTAGTGTCACTGGAGCAGAGAATGTGGAGATGATAGATAATGTATACTTAGTGTCATGGAGCAGGGAATGTGGAGATGATAGATAATGTATACTTAGTGTCACTGGAGCAGAGAATGTGGAGATGATAGATAATGTATACTTAGTGTCACTGGAGCAGGGAATGTGGAGATGATAGTTAATGTATACTTAGTGTCACTGGAGCAGAGAATGTGGAGATGATAGTTAATGTATACTTAGTGTCACTGGAGCAGGGAATGTGGAGATGATAGATAATGTATACTTAGTGTCACTGGAGCAGGGAATGTGGAGATGATTGTTAATGTATACTTAGTGTCACTGGAGCAGAGAATGTGGAGATAATAGTTAATGTATACTTAGTGTCACTGGAGCAGGGAATGTGGAGATGATAGATAATGTATACTTAGTGTCATGGAGCAGAGAATGTGGAGATGATAGATAATGTATACTTAGTGTCACTGGAGCAGGGAATGTGGAGATGATAGTTAATGTATACTTAGTGTCACTGGAGCAGAGAATGTGGAGATGATAGATAATGTATACTTAGTGTCACTGGAGCAGGGAATGTGGAGATGATAGTTAATGTATACTTAGTGTCACTGGAGCAGAGAATGTGGAGATGATAGTTAATGTATACTTAGTGTCACTGGAGCAGGGAATGTGGAGATGATAGTTAATGTATACTTAGTGTCACTGGAGCAGAGAATGTGGAGATGATAGTTAATGTATACTTAGTGTCACTGGAGCAGGGAATGTGGAGATGATAGTTAATGTATACTTAGTGTCACTGGAGCAGGGAATGTGGAGATGATAGTTAATGTACACTTAGTGTCACTGGAGCAGGGAATGTGGAGATGATAGTTAATGTATACTTAGTGTCATGGAGCAGAGAATGTGGAGATGATAGATAATGTATACTTAGTGTCACTGGAGCAGGGAATGTGGAGATGATAGTTAATGTATACTTAGTGTCACTGGAGCAGAGAATGTGGAGATGATAGATAATGTATACTTAGTGTCACTGGAGCAGGGAATGTGGAGATGATAGTTAATGTATACTTAGTGTCACTGGAGCAGAGAATGTGGAGATGATAGTTAATGTGTACTTAGTGTCACTGGAGCAGGGAATGTGGAGATGATAGTTAATGTATACTTAGTGTCACTGGAGCAGAGAATCGTGGAGATGATAGTTAATGTATACTTAGTGTCACTGGAGCAGGGAATGTGGAGATGATAGTTAATGTATACTTAGTGTCACTGGAGCAGAGAATGTGGAGATGATAGATAATGTATACTTAGTGTCACTGGAGCAGAGAATGTGGAGATGATAGATAATGTATACTTAGTGTCATGGAGCAGAGAATGTGGAGATGATAGATAATGTATACTTAGTGTCACTGGAGCAGAGAATGTGGAGATGATAGATAATGTATACTTAGTGTCACTGGAGCAGGGAATGTGGAGATGATAGTTAATGTATACTTAGTGTCACTGGAGCAGAGAATGTGGAGATGATAGATAATGTATACTTAGTGTCACTGGAGCAGAGAATGTGGAGATGATAGATAATGTATACTTAGTGTCACTGGAGCAGGGAATGTGGAGATGATAGTTAATGTATACTTAGTGTCACTGGAGCAGAGAATGTGGAGATGATAGATAATGTATACTTAGTGTCACTGGAGCAGAGAATGTGGAGATGATAGATAATGTATACTTAGTGTCACTGGAGCAGGGAATGTGGAGATGATAGATAATGTATACTTAGTGTCACTGGAGCAGAGAATGTGGAGATGATAGTTAATGTATACTTAGTGTCATGGAGCAGGGAATGTGGAGATGATAGATAATGTATACTTAGTGTCATGGAGCAGGGAATGTGGAGATGATAGATAATGTATACTTAGTGTCACTGGAGCAGGGAATGTGGAGATGATAGTTAATGTATACTTAGTGTCATGGAGCAGAGAATGTGGAGATGATAGATAATGTATACTTTGTGTCACTGGAGCAGGGAATGTGGAGATGATAGTTAATGTATACTTAGTGTCATGGAGCAGAGAATGTGGAGATGATAGATAATGTATACTTAGTGTCACTGGAGCAGGGAATGTGGAGATGATAGTTAATGTATACTTAGTGTCACTGGAGCAGGGAATGTGGAGATGATAGTTAATGTATACTTTGTGTCACTGGAGCAGAGAATGTGGAGATGATAGTTAATGTATACTTAGTGTCACTGGAGCAGAGAATGTGGAGATGATAGATAATGTATACTTTGTGTCACTGGAGCAGAGAATGTGGAGATGATAGTTAATGTATACTTAGTGTCACTGGAGCAGAGAATGTGGAGATGATAGATAATGTATACTTAGTGTCATGGAGCAGGGAATGTGGAGATGATAGATAATGTATACTTAGTGTCACTGGAGCAGAGAATGTGGAGATGATAGATAATGTATACTTAGTGTCATGGAGCAGGGAATGTGGAGATGATAGATAATGTATACTTAGTGTCACTGGAGCAGAGAATGTGGAGATGATAGATAATGTATACTTAGTGTCACTGGAGCAGGGAATGTGGAGATAATAGTTAATGTATACTTAGTGTCACTGGAGCAGGGAATGTGGAGATGATAGATAATGTATACTTAGTGTCATGGAGCAGGGAATGTGGAGATGATAGTTAATGTATACTTAGTGTCACTGGAGCAGAGAATGTGGAGATGATAGATAATGTATACTTAGTGTCATGGAGCAGAGAATGTGGAGATGATAGTTAATGTATACTTAGTGTCACTGGAGCAGAGAATGTGGAGATGATAGTTAATGTATACTTAGTGTCACTGGAGCAGGGAATGTGGAGATGATAGTTAATGTATACTTAGTGTCACTGGAGCAGAGAGAATGTGGAGATGATAGATAATGTATACTTAGTGTCACTGGAGCAGGGAATGTGGAGATGATAGTTAATGTATACTTAGTGTCACTGGAGCAGAGAATGTGGAGATGATAGTTAATGTATACTTAGTGTCACTGGAGCAGGGAATGTGGAGATGATAGTTAATGTATACTTAGTGTCATTGGAGCAGAGAATGTGGAGATGATAGTTAATGTATACTTAGTGTCACTGGAGCAGGGAATGTGGAGATGATAGTTAATGTATACTTAGTGTCACTGGAGCAGGGAATGTGGAGATGATAGTTAATGTATACTTAGTGTCACTGGAGCAGGGAATGTGGAGATGATAGTTAATGTATACTTAGTGTCATGGAGCAGAGGAATGTGGAGATGATAGATAATGTATACTTAGTGTCACTGGAGCAGGGAATGTGGAGATGATAGTTAATGTATACTTAGTGTCACTGGAGCAGAGAATGTGGAGATGATAGATAATGTATACTTAGTGTCACTGGAGCAGGGAATGTGGAGATGATAGTTAATGTATACTTAGTGTCACTGGAGCAGAGAATGTGGAGATGATAGTTAATGTGTACTTAGTGTCACTGGAGCAGGGAATGTGGAGATGATAGTTAATGTATACTTAGTGTCACTGGAGCAGAGAATGTGGAGATGATAGTTAATGTATACTTAGTGTCACTGGAGCAGGGAATGTGGAGATGATAGTTAATGTATACTTAGTGTCACTGGAGCAGAGAATGTGGAGATGAAAGTTAATGTATACTTAGTGTCACTGGAGCAGAGAATGTGGAGATGATAGATAATGTATACTTAGAGTCATGGAGCAGAGAATGTGGAGATGATAGATAATGTATACTTAGTGTCACTGGAGCAGAGAATGTGGAGATGATAGATAATGTATACTTAGTGTCACTGGAGCAGGGAATGTGGAGATGATAGTTAATGTATACTTAGTGTCACTGGAGCAGAGAATGTGGAGATGATAGATAATGTATACTTAGTGTCACTGGAGCAGAGAATGTGGAGATGATAGATAATGTATACTTAGTGTCACTGGAGCAGGGAATGTGGAGATGATAGTTAATGTATACTTAGTGTCACTGGAGCAGAGAATGTGGAGATGATAGATAATGTATACTTAGTGTCATTGGAGCAGAGAATGTGGAGATGATAGATAATGTATACTTAGTGTCACTGGAGCAGGGAATGTGGAGATGATAGTTAATGTATACTTAGTGTCACTGGAGCAGAGAATGTGGAGATGATAGTTAATGTATACTTAGTGTCACTGGAGCAGGGAATGTGGAGATGATAGTTAATGTATACTTAGTGTCATGGAGCAGAGAATGTGGAGATGATAGTTAATGTATACTTAGTGTCACTGGAGCAGGGAATGTGGAGATGATAGTTAATGTATACTTAGTGTCACTGGAGCAGGGAATGTGGAGATGATAGATAATGTATACTTAGTGTCACTGGAGCAGGGAATGTGGAGATGATAGATAATGTATACTTAGTGTCACTGGAGCAGGGAATGTGGAGATGATAGTTAATGTATACTTAGTGTCACTGGAGCAGAGAATGTGGAGATGATAGTTAATGTATACTTAGTGTCACTGGAGCAGGGGAATGTGGAGATGATAGTTAATGTATACTTAGTGTCACTGGAGCAGGGAATGTGGAGATGATAGATAATGTATACTTAGTGTCACTGGAGCAGGGAATGTGGAGATGATAGTTAATGTATACTTAGTGTCATGGAGCAGGGAATGTGGAGATGATAGATAATGTATACTTAGTGTCACTGGAGCAGGGAATGTGGAGATGATAGTTAATGTATACTTAGTGTCATGGAGCAGAGAATGTGGAGATGATAGATAATGTATACTTAGTGTCACTGGAGCAGGGAATGTGGAGATGATAGTTAATGTATACTTAGTGTCATGGAGCAGAGAATGTGGAGATGATAGATAATGTATACTTAGTGTCACTGGAGCAGGGAATGTGGAGATGATAGTTAATGTATACTTAGTGTCACTGGAGCAGGGAATGTGGAGATGATAGTTAATGTATACTTTGTGTCACTGGAGCAGAGAATGTGGAGATGATAGTTAATGTATACTTTGTGTCACTGGAGCAGAGAATGTGGAGATGATAGTTAATGTATACTTAGTGTCACTGGAGCAGGGAAAGTGGAGATGATAGTTAATGTATACTTAGTGTCACTGGAGCAGAGAATGTGGAGATGATAGATAATGTATACTTAGTGACACTGGAGCAGAGAATATGGAGATGATAGATAATGTATACTTAGTGTCACTGGAGCAGAGAATGTGGAGATGATAGTTAATGTATACTTAGTGTCACTGGAGCAGGGAATGTGGGAGATGATAGTTAATGTATACTTAGTGTCACTGGAGCAGGGAATGTGGAGATGATAGTTAATGTATACTTAGTGTCACTGGAGCAGGAATGTGGAGATGATAGATAATGTATACTTAGTGTCATGGAGCAGGGAATGTGGAGATGATAGATAATGTATACTTAGTGTCATGGAGCAGAGAATGTGGAGATGATAGTTAATGTATACTTAGTGTCACTGGAGCAGAGAATGTGGAGATGATAGATAATGTATACTTAGTGTCACTGGAGCAGGGAATGTGGAGATGATAGTTAATGTATACTTAGTGTCATGGAGCAGAGAATGTGGAGATGATAGATAATGTATACTTAGTGTCACTGGAGCAGGGAATGTGGAGATGATAGTTAATGTATACTTAGTGTCACTGGAGCAGGGAATGTGGAGATGATAGTTAATGTATACTTAGTGTCACTGGAGCAGGGAATGTGGAGATGATAGTTAATGTATACTTAGTGTCACTGGAGCAGGGAATGTGGAGATGATAGTTAATGTATACTTAGTGTCACTGGAGCAGAGAATGAGGAGATGATAGTTAATGTATACTTAGTGTCACTGGAGCAGGGAATGTGGAGATGATAGTTAATGTATACTTAGTGTCACTGGAGCAGAGAATGTGGAGATGATAGTTAATGTATACTTAGTGTCACTGGAGCAGAGAATGTGGAGATGATAGTTAATGTATACTTAGTGTCACTGGAGCAGAGAATGTGGAGATGATAGATAATGTATACTTAGTGTCACTGGAGCAGAGAATGTGGAGATGATAGATAATGTATACTTAGTGTCACTGGAGCAGAGGAATGTGGAGATGATAGATAATGTATACTTAGTGTCACTGGAGCAGAGAATGTGGAGATGATAGTTAATGTATACTTAGTGTCACTGGAGCAGGGAATGTGTAGATAATAGTTAATGTATACTTAGTGTCACTGGAGCAGGGAATGTGGAGATGATAGATAATGTATACTTAGTGTCACTGGAGCAGGGAATGTGGAGATGATAGTTAATGTATACTTAGTGTCACTGGAGCAGAGAATGTGGAGATGATAGTTAATGTATACTTAGTGTCACTGGAGCAGAGAATGTGGAGATGATAGTTAATGTATACTTAGTGTCACTGGAGCAGGGAATGTGTAGATAATAGTTAATGTATACTTAGTGTCACTGGAGCAGAGAATGTGGAGATGATAGTTAATGTATACTTAGTGTCACTGGAGCAGAGAATGTGGAGATGATAGTTGATGTATACTTAGTGTCACTGGAGCAGAGAATGTGGAGATGATAGTTAATGTATACTTAGTGTCACTGGAGCAGAGAATGTGGAGATGATAGTTGATGTATACTTAGTGTCACTGGAGCAGGGAATGTGGAGATGATAGTTAATGTATACTTAGTGTCATGGAGCAGGGAATGTGGAGATGATAGTTGATGTATACTTAGTGTCACTGGAGCAGGGAATGTGGAGATGATAGTTAATGTATACTTAGTGTCACTGGAGCAGGGAATGTGGAGATGATAGTTAATGTATACTTAGTGTCATGGAGCAGAGAATGTGGAGATGATAGATAATGTATACTTAGTGTCACTGGAGCAGAGAATGTGGAGATGATAGTTAATGTATACTTAGTGTCACTGGAGCAGGGAATGTGGAGATGATAGTTAATGTATACTTAGTGTCATGGAGCAGGGAATGTGGAGATGATAGTTGATGTATACTTAGTGTCACTGGAGCAGGGAATGTGGAGATGATAGTTAATGTATACTTAGTGTCACTGGAGCAGGAAGGAGATGATAGATAATGTATACTTAGTGTCATGGAGCAGAGAATGTGGAGATGATAGATAATGTATACTTAGTGTCACTGGAGCAGAGAATGTGGAGATGATAGTTAATGTATACTTAGTGTCACTGGAGCAGGGAATGTGGAGATGATAGTTAATGTATACTTAGTGTCATGGAGCAGGGAATGTGGAGATGATAGATAATGTATACTTAGTGTCACTGGAGCAGGGAATGTGGAGATGATAGTTAATGTATACTTAATGTCACTGGAGCAGGGAATGTGGAGATGATAGTTAATGTATACTTAGTGTCATGGAGCAGGGAATGTGGAGATGATAGATAATGTATACTTAGTGTCACTGGAGCAGGGAATGTGGAGATGATAGTTAATGTATACTTAGTGTCACTGGAGCAGGGAATGTGGAGATGATAGTTAATGTATACTTCGTGTCACTGGAGCAGGGAATGTGGAGATGATAGTTAATGTATACTTCGTGTCACTGGAGCAGGGAATGTGGAGATGATAGTTAATGTATACTTAGTGTCATGGAGCAGAGAATGTGGAGATGATAGTTAATGTATACTTAGTGTCATGGAGCAGGGAATGTGGAGATGATAGTTAATGTATACTTAGTGTCATGGAGCAGAGAATGTGGAGATGATAGTTAATGTATACTTAGTGTCATGGAGCAGAGAATGTGGAGATGATAGTTAATGTATACTTAGTGTCATGGAGCAGGGAATGTGGAGATGATAGTTAATGTATACTTAGTGTCACTGGAGCAGGGAATGTGGAGATGATAGTTAATGTATACTTAGTGTCATGGAGCAGAGAATGTGGAGATGATAGTTAATGTATACTTAGTGTCATGGAGCAGGGAATGTGGAGATGATAGTTAATGTATACTTAGTGTCATGGAGCAGGGAATGTGGAGATGATAGTTAATGTATACTTAGTGTCATGGAGCAGGGAATGTGGAGATGATAGATAATGTATACTTAGTGTCACTGGAGCAGGGAATGTGGAGATGATAGATAATGTATACTTAGTGTCACTGGAGCAGGGAATGTGGAGATGATAGTTAATGTATACTTAGTGTCACTGGAGCAGAGAATGAGGAGATGATAGTTAATGTATACTTAGTGTCACTGGAGCAGGGAATATGGAGATGATAGTTAATGTATACTTAGTGTCACTGGAGCAGGGAATGTGGAGATGATAGATAATGTATACTTAGTGTCACTGGAGCAGAGAATGTGGAGATGATAGTTAATGTATACTTAGTGTCACTGGAGCAGAGAATGTGGAGATGATAGATAATGTATACTTAGTGTCACTGGAGCAGAGAATGTGGAGATGATAGATAATGTATACTTAGTGTCACTGGAGCAGAGAATGTGGAGATGATAGATAATGTATACTTAGTGTCACTGGAGCAGAGAATGTGGAGATGATAGATAATGTATACTTAGTGTCACTGGAGCAGGGAATGTGGAGATGATAGTTAATGTATACTTAGTGTCACTGGAGCAGAGAATGTGGAGATGATAGATAATGTATACTTAGTGTCATTGGAGCAGAGAATGTGGAGATGATAGTTAATGTATACTTAGTGTCACTGGAGCAGAGAATGTGGAGATGATAGATAATGTATACTTAGTGTCATGGAGCAGGGAATGTGGAGATGATAGTTAATGTATACTTAGTGTCATGGAGCAGAGAATGTGGAGATGATAGATAATGTATACTTAGTGTCACTGGAGCAGGGAATGTGGAGATGATAGTTAATGTATACTTAGTGTCACTGGAGCAGGGAATGTGGAGATGATAGTTAATGTATACTTAGTGTCATGGAGCAGAGAATGTGGAGATGATAGTTAATGTGTACTTAGTGTCACTGGAGCAGAGAATGTGGAGATGATAGTTAATGTATACTTAGTGTCACTGGAGCAGAGAATGTGGAGATGATAGTTAATGTATACTTAGTGTCACTGGAGCAGGGAATGTGTAGATGATAGATAATGTATACTTAGTGTCATGGAGCAGGGAATGTGTAGATGATAGTTAATGTATACTTAGTGTCATTGGAGCAGAGAATGTGGAGATGATAGATAATGTATACTTAGTGTCACTGGAGCAGGGAATGTGGAGATGATAGTTAATGTATACTTAGTGTCATGGAGCAGGGAATGTGGAGATGATAGTTAATGTATACTTAGTGTCACTGGAGCAGAGAATGTGTAGATAATAGTTAATGTATACTTAGTGTCACTGGAGCAGAGAATGTGGAGATGATAGTTAATGTATACTTAGTGTCACTGGAGCAGGGAATGTGGAGATGATAGATAATGTATACTTAGTGTCATGGAGCAGAGAATGTGGAGATGATAGTTAATGTATACTTAGTGTCACTGGAGCAGAGAATGTGGAGATGATAGTTGATGTATACTTAGTGTCATGGAGCAGGGAATGTGGAGAAGATAGTTGATGTATACTTAGTGTCATGGAGCAGAGAATGTGGAGATGATAGTTAATGTATACTTAGTGTCACTGGAGCAGAGAATGTGGAGATGATAGTTAATGTATACTTAGTGTCACTGGAGCAGGGAATGTGGAGATGATAGTTAATGTATACTTAGTGTCACTGGAGCAGGGAATGTGGAGATGATAGTTAATGTATACTTAGTGTCACTGGAGCAGGGAATGTGGAGATGATAGTTAATGTATACTTAGTGTCACTGGAGCAGAGAATGTGGAGATGATAGTTAATGTATACTTAGTGTCATTGGAGCAGAGAATGTGGAGATGATAGATAATGTATACTTAGTGTCACTGGAGCAGAGAATGTGGAGATGATAGTTAATGTATACTTAGTGTCATGGAGCAGGGAATGTGGAGATGATAGATAATGTATACTTAGTGTCACTGGAGCAGGGAATGTGGAGATGATAGTTAATGTATACTTAGTGTCATGGAGCAGGGAATGTGGAGATGATAGTTAATGTATACTTAGTGTCACTGGAGCAGAGAATGTGTAGATAATAGTTAATGTATACTTAGTGTCACTGGAGCAGAGAATGTGGAGATGATAGTTAATGTATACTTAGTGTCACTGGAGCAGGGAATGTGGAGATGATAGATAATGTATACTTAGTGTCATGGAGCAGAGAATGTGGAGATGATAGTTAATGTATACTTAGTGTCACTGGAGCAGAGAATGTGGAGATGATAGTTGATGTATACTTAGTGTCATGGAGCAGGGAATGTGGAGAAGATAGTTGATGTATACTTAGTGTCATGGAGCAGAGAATGTGGAGATGATAGTTAATGTATACTTAGTGTCACTGGAGCAGAGAATGTGGAGATGATAGTTAATGTATACTTAGTGTCACTGGAGCAGAGAATGTGGAGATGATAGTTAATGTATACTTAGTGTCACTGGAGCAGGGAATGTGGAGATGATAGTTAATGTATACTTAGTGTCACTGGAGCAGGGAACGTGGAGATGATAGTTAATGTATACTTAGTGTCACTGGAGCAGGGAATGTGGAGATGATAGTTAATGTATACTTAGTGTCACTGGAGCAGAGAATGTGGAGATGATAGATAATGTATACTTAGTGTCACTGGAGCAGGGAATGTGGAGATGATAGTTAATGTATACTTAGTGTCACTGGAGCAGAGAATGTGGAGATGATAGTTGATGTATACTTAGTGTCATGGAGCAGGGAATGTGGAGATGATAGTTAATGTATACTTAGTGTCACTGGAGCAGAGAATGTGGAGATGATAGTTGATGTATACTTAGTGTCATGGAGCAGGGAATGTGGAGATGATAGATAATGTATACTTAGTGTCACTGGAGCAGAGAATGTGGAGATGATAGTTGATGTATACTTAGTGTCACTGGAGCAGGGAATGTGGAGATGATAGTTAATGTATACTTAGTGTCACTGGAGCAGAGAATGTGGAGATGATAGTTAATGTATACTTAGTGTCATGGAGCAGAGAATGTGGAGATGATAGTTAATGTATACTTAGTGTCACTGGAGCAGAGAATGTGGAGATGATAGTTAATGTATACTTAGTGTCACTGGAGCAGGGAATGTGGAGATGATAGTTAATGTATACTTAGTGTCATGGAGCAGGGAATGTGTAGATGATAGTTAATGTATACTTAGTGTCATGGAGCAGGGAATGTGTAGATAAAGGCTTATTCCCTGCGTTGTGACATTGTCGCAATTTCTTAATGAAAACACCCAATACTGAATCCTTAATTCACAAGGGAAGATACTGTATATGGGGTGCAAGCTGCGGTGGTACCCACATATTACACCGATAGTCCTGCCTGTGTGCGGAGGGACGCTCTGCAGTGCAGACTGTATAGAGAACACCTTGTTACCACATAATGCACCTGGACGCACCGGAATATACTGTATCTGCACACTACATAATACACTTACACCAACCTATGGATATTGCAAATCTGCCCAGAAACAGCACATTATGCAGCAACTACCTGGACGCGCTGCGCAGGACCAGACATAACACAGCACTAGGGGGCGCTGCACTATCTACACACTATGCAAGTCTAAACCACAACTGTAACAATTATCATAATTAGGGTTTAATTATCAACATTTTATTATTATTATTATCATCATCATCATCATCATCATAATCATCATCATTATCATCATCATCATTTTGGGTATATTCCTGAAAAGTATTCTACACGTCTAAAGGTCGTCAAATGACAGAAGCAGATCTGCCCATCACTGAGCCAGAAGGGTCACAGTAAGGACACAATATACAGTCACTATATACAATATACAGTAGTTGCTGTACGGTCACTATTAGGTGATGTGAGAAAGGTGGGCTAGATGTGGACCCCGGGGCAGTAAGGACACAGTATACAGTAGTTGTGTATCTGGGTGAGGGGCTATTCCTGTATGGTCACTATTAGGTGATGTGAGAAAGGTGGGCTAGATGTGGACCCCGGGGTAGTAAGGACACAGTATACAGTAGTTGCGTATCTGGGTGAGGGGCTATTCCTGTATGGTCACTATTAGGTGATGTGAGAAAGGTGGGCTAGATGTGGACCCCGGGGTAGTAAGGACACAGTATACAGTAGTTGTGTCTCTGGGTTATATAGTTACAGTAGTGCTTTGTGCTGGTCATACAGTAGAGGCCGGTGTTGGCCACAGTAATGAGACATATGAAGATGACTGTAGGTGATGGGTGGAAAGCTCTACTCTACGGCAGTAACCAGACACAACAGAGCAGCAGGTTACAGGGCAGGGACTGTGATACTCAGCAGATGATAATAGCCCAGGTCTTACCTCAAGTAGTCCCGTCGGCAAAGGATGAGGTTGGCTTTAGTGTATAAGGTGGAACCCACTTCTCCCAGCCGGCAGTCACAGCAGGCGCACTTCAGGCAATCTTCATGCCAGTACTTATCCAAGGCTTTTAGGAGGTAGCGGTCCTTAATCTTACGGTTGCAGCCAGCACAACCTTTCGGCTTGGTGTCTGGCTGGACTGAAAGCATTTGTATACCTGGGAGGAAAAAGAGACTTTTACTGTATGCGGTGTGACTTATACATAGAGCAATGTGCGTAACAGACATGTATACACCATGTAACTATATTACAGACATGTATACACCATGTAACTATATTATAGACATGTATACGCTATGTAACTATATTACAGACATGTATACACCATGTAACTATATTATAGACATGTATACGCTATGTAACTATATTACAGACATGTATACGCTATGTAACTATATTACAGACATATATACGCTATGTAACTATATTACAGTCATGTATACGCTATGTAACTATATTACAGACGTGTATACGCTATGTAGCTATATTACAGACGTGTATACGCTATGTAGCTACATTACAGACATGTATACGCTATGTAACTATATTACAGAATTACAAACATGTATACGCTATGTAGCTATATTACAGACATGTATACGCTATGTAGCTATATTACAGACATGTATACGCTATGTAACTATATTACAGACATGTATACGCTATGTAACTATATTATAGACATGTATACGCTATGTAACTATATTACAGACATGTATACGCTATGTAACTATATTACAGACATGTATACGCTATGTAGCTATATTCCAGACATGTATACGCTATGTAGCTATATTACAGACATGTATGCACTATGTAGCTATATTACAGACGTGTATACGCTATGTAGCTATATTCCAGACATGTATACGCTATGTAGCTATATTCCAGATGCGTATACGCTATGTAGCTATATTCCTGATGCGTATACGCTATGTAGCTATATTCCAGACGTGTATACGCTATGTAACTATATTACAGACGTGTATACGCTATGTAGCTATATTACAGACGTGTATACGCTATGTAGCTATATTACAGACGTGTATACGCTATGTAGCTATATTACAGACGTGTATACGCTATGTAGCTATATTACAGACGTGTATACGCTATGTAGCTATATTACAGACAAGTATACGCTATGTAACTATATTACAGACATGTATACACTATGTAACTATATTACAGACATGTATACGCTATGTAGCTATATTCCAGACGTGTATACGCTATGTAGCTATATTCCAGACGTGTATACGCTATGTAGCTATATTCCAGACGTGTATACGCTATGTAACTATATTACAGACGTGTATACGCTATGTAGCTATATTACAGACGTGTATACGCTATGTAGCTATATTACAGACATGTATACACTATGTAGCTATATTATAGACATGTATACGCTATGTAGCTATATTACAGACATGTATACGCTATGTAACTATATTACAGACATGTATACACTGTGTAGCTATATTACAGACATGTATACGCTATGTAGCTATATTACAGACATGTATACACTATGTAGCTATATTACAGACGTGTATACGCTATGTAGCTATATTACAGACGTGTATACACTATGAAGCTATATTACAGACATGTATACGCTATGTAGCTATATTACAGACATGTATACACTATGTAACTATATTACAGACATGTATACACTATGTAGCTATATTACAGACATGTATACACTATGTAGCTATATTACAGACATGTATACGCTATGTAACTATATTACAGACATATATACGCTATGTAGCTATATTACAGACATGTATACGCTATGTAACTATATTACAGACATGTATACGCTATGTAGCTATATTACAGACATGTACACACTATGTAGCTATATTACAGACATGTATATACTATGTAGCTATATAACAGACGTGTATACACTATTTATACAAGACAGGATCGTGCAGTGAGGTAAATGGCTCAGGAGACACATAATTTATGAGCCAAAGGGCTCATGTGGGGGCTCATGTGGGCATTATACACAGGTGCAGCAGTATATACATGTGGGCATTATACACAGGTGCAGCGGTATATATACATGTGGGCATTATACACAGGTGCAGCGGTATATACATGTGGGCATTATACACAGGTGCAGCGCTATATATACACATGTGGGCATTATAAACAGGTGCAGCAGTATATATACATGTGGGCATTATACACAGGTGCAGCAGTATATATACATGTGGGCATTATACACAGGTGCAGCAGTATATATACATGTGGGCATTATACACAGGTGCAGCAGTATATATACATGTGGGCATTATACACAGGTGCAGCAGTATATACATGTGGACATTATACATAGGTGCAGCGGTATATATACATGTGGGCATTATACACAGGTGCAGCAGTATATACAGGTGGACATTATACACAGGTGCAGCGGTATGTATATGTGGGCATTATACACAGGTGTAGCGGTATATACATGTGGGCAGGTGCAGCGGTATGTATATGTGGGCATTATACACAGGTGTAGCAGTATATACATGTGGGCATTATACACAGGTGCAGCAGTATATACATCTGGGTATTATACACAGGTGCAGCAGTATATACATGTGGGCATTATATACAGGTGCAGCAGTATATACATGTGGGCATTATATACAGGTGCAGCAGTATATACATGTAGGCATTATACACCGATGCAGCAGTATATTCATGTGGGCATTATACACCGATGCAGCAGTATATTCATGTGGGCATTATACACCGGTGCAGCAGTATATACATGAGGGCATTATACACAGGTGCAGCAGTATATACATGTGGGCATTATACACAGGTGCAGCGGTATACACATATGGGTATTATACACAGGTGCAGCGGAATATACATGTGGGCATTATACACAGGTGCAGCAGTTTACACATGTGGGCATTATACACAGGTGCAGCGGAATATACATGTGGACATTATACACAGGTGCAGCAGTATATATATATATATATATATATATGTGAGCATTATACACAGGTTTAGCTGTATATACTGCTGGAAATTTGGTGAGGTTTGATCACAGATGAGCAGAAAAAAATTGCCATAGACTTTTTACTTCAGAGTTTTGACTATAAAGATGATTAGAATAATACAAAGAAGATATTTATGATATATTCTTTGTATTTTTCATATACTTTATATAGTCAAAACTCTGGTGTATACATTAGTATGACAGGAAAGGCTTCTGCATGTCACTGATATTACAGCCATGTATAAGAACACTATATAGCTATATTTGAAACATGTATATGCTATATACTGTAGCTATATTACAGACATGTATACACTATCTCTCTCTCTCTCTCTCAATATATATATATATATTACAGCCACGTATACACTATATACCTGTAGTTATATTACAGCCATGTATACACTATATAGCTATATTACAGACATGCATATACTTTATGCTTATATATATTATTGCCATGCATACAATATATACACACACACACACACACACACACACACACACACACACATATATAAAAAAAGAAACACACATGTATACACTAGATATGTTACAGCTATGTATACACTATATACCTGTAGCTATATTGCAGACTTGTATACATAAACATGTATGCACTATATAGATATATATCATACATGTATACATTCTGTAGCTATATATAACAGATATGTACTGTATACACTATGTAGATAGATTATATTACAGACGTGTATACACTATGTAGATAGATTATATTACAGACGTGTATACACTATGTAGATAGATTACATTACAGACGTGTATACACTATGTAGATAGATTACATTACAGACGTGTATACACTATGTAGATAGATTACATTACAGACGTGTATACACTATGTAGATAGATTAGATTACAGACGTGTATACACTATGTAGATAGATTAGATTACAGACGTGTATACACTATGTAGATAGATTAGATTACAGACGTGTATACACTATGTAGATAGATTAGATTACAGACGTGTATACACTATGTAGATAGATTAGATTACAGACGTGTATACACTATGTAGATAGATTATATTACAGACGTGTATACACTATGTAGATAGATTAGATTACAGACGTGTATACACTATGTAGATAGATTAGATTACAGACGTGTATACACTATGTAGATAGATTAGATTACAGACGTGTATACACTATGTAGATACCGTATTTGCCGGCGTATAAGACGACTTTTTTGCCCTGAAAAACATGCCTCCAAGTGGGGGGGTCGTCTTATACGCCGGGTGCACTTCAGTTGGGATAGACATAGCTGCCATAGTGGCCTTACGATACTCGCCCGGTGCCCATAGTGGCCTCCCGATGCCCGCCCACCTCATTCTACATACCATCCAGTATCGCGCGGTATCCAGTACGGCCGCTGCGGGTCATCAGCGTGGCCCGCCCCTTGTCTACGCAGAGCACGCACATGCGGACTTGCGCACTAGTGCCAATTACAGGGAGATGCAGGGACTGGCCGGAGGCGCTGCGGTCGCGTTGTGGCCGTACAATGGTGACAATGACAGGTACTGTAATGGCACTAATACTAATACTAATGGCACTCATGTGAAACTGGTAACAATAAATGAACACAGGGGTATACTTTTATACATTTTACAATCTGATGTTCTTTTACGTTTTATTTGGTGTGTGGAAGGTGTGCGGAAGAGGGGGTAGTCTTATACGGCGAGTATATAACAAACTCTATATTTTGAGTGGAAATGTTGGGGGTCGTCTTGTACGCCCAGTCGTTTTATACGCCGGCAAATACGGTAGATTATATTACAGACGTGTATACACTATGTAGATAGATTAGATTACAGATGTGTATACACTATGTAGATAGATTAGATTACAGACGTGTATACACTATGTAGATAGATTATATTACAGACGTGTATACACTATGTAGATAGATTAGATTACAGACGTGTATACACTATGTAGATAGATTAGATTACAGACGTGTATACACTATGTAGATAGATTAGATTACAGACGTGTATACACTATGTAGATAGATTACATTACAGACGTGTATACACTATGTAGAGATATTATTTTACAGACGTGTATACACTATGTAGATAGATTACATTACAGACGTGTATACACTATGTAGATAGATTATATTACAGACGTGTATACACTATGTAGATAGATTATATTACAGACGTGTATACACTATGTAGATAGATTATATTACAGACGTGTATACACTATGTAGATAGATTATATTACAGACGTGTATACACTATGTAGATAGATTATATTACAGACGTGTATACACTATGTAGATAGATTACATAACAGACGTGTATACACTATGTAGATAGATTATATTACAGACGTGTATACACTATGTAGATAGATTACATTACAGACGTGTATACACTATGTAGATAGATTATATTACAGACGTGTATACACTATGTAGATAGATTATATTACAGACGTGTATACACTATGTAGATAGATTATATTACAGACGTGTATACACTATGTAGATAGATTACATAACAGACGTGTATACACTATGTAGATAGATTACATTACAGACGTGTATACACTATGTAGATAGATTACATTAGACGTGTATACACTATGTAGATAGATTACATTACAGATGTGTATACACTATGTAGATAGATTAGATTACAGACGTGTATACACTATGTAGATAGATTATATTACAGACGTGTATACACTATGTAGATAGATTATATTACAGACGTGTATACACTATGTAGATAGATTACATTACAGACGTGTATACACTATGTAGATAGATTACATTACAGACGTGTATACACTATGTAGAGAGATTATATTAAAGACGTGGACATGTAAGGAATCTATACAATCTGGGGACGTCACAATAGTTGCGGATAGTGTATATTGTGCGTTATTCTGCAGAGGAGTTGGGGGATTGTGTTCGGAGATTATAGCAGACAGTGTAACATTCTTGTTAAATGAAACAACAACAAAAATCTATTTCTCAGAATTCTACAAACAAGGAGATAAAATAATGATCTGCAGGGTAAGAGGAATCCTAATGACGAGGGGAGGTAAACAGCGGCTCTGTGAGGAGGCAGGGGTGAGCTTTTAATTGCCCGGATAGCTTTGTGAAGTCCCCCATGCCTGAGTGCCCCCATTATCCTCTTGTTCTGTGTCCCAGCAACAAAGTGTCAGCACAACAGCCTGAGAGACAAAGTGTGTCCCACACAACCTACAGAGCCTCCGAGTCCCCACGCATAGCAGCAGCTGCAGAGGGTGACCTACCTGTGTGGGGGTGAGGGGGTCACTCTACAAGAGACATTTGGGGTTCCACAGGGGTGGATTGCCAGGACAGCTATTCATGTGCATGCAGGGGACTGCAGACAAAAGCGCAGGCTCCACATTCTGTATTACCAGCCTGGACTGGGCCTAGGGGCTCGCTTCCCTCTGCTGACCGGCCGACAGCTTCCCTGCAGGCTACAGTCCCCTAAGGACTGACAATGCAAATACAGACCCCCAGATCTCGCCACTAACTCCTCCCCCTCCCCCTATTCTGAGCAATGGAGCTGGGAAGCAATGTGATCCCCCCTTCTCCCGTGCAGCTGCCAGGCTGAGAGACACTGACATTGCTCCACTCTTATCAGTTTAATTACTGTTACCATAGCAGCAAAGTGCAGCACTGGCCACCACACAAATACACAATTCACACGCAGGACCTGTGTGCATACAATGCGGTACACAATGCACTCATACACACAATCCACTGCCCTCAGAGACCCATATAGTACTACACACTGCCCTCAGAGACACACACACTGCCCTCAGAGACACACATACTGCCCTCAGAGACACACACAGTACACATATAGTACACACTGCCCTCAGAGGCACACACAGTACACATATAGTACTACACACTGCCCTCAGAGACACACACAGTACACATATAGTACTACACACTGCCCTCAGAGACACACACAGTACACATATAGTACTACACACTGCCCTCAGAGACACACACAGTACACATATAGTACTACACACTGCCTTCAGAGACACACACACTGCCCTCAGAGACACACACACTGCCTTTAGAGACACACACAGTACACATATAGTACTACACACTGCCCTCAGAGACACACACAGTACACATATAGTACTACACACTGCCCTCAGAGACACACACACTGCCCTCAGAGACACACACAGTACACATATAGTACACACTGCCCTCAGAGACACATACAGTACTACACACTGCCCTCAGAGACACACACAGTACACATATAGTACTACACACTGCCCTCAGAGACACACACAGTACACATATAGTACTACACACTGCCCTCAGAGACACACACAGTACACATATAGTACTACACACTGCCCTCAGAGACACACACAGTACACATATAGTACACACTGCCCTCAGAGACACACATAGTACACACTGCCCTCAGAGACACACACAGTACACATATAGTACACACTGCCCTCAGAGACACACACAGTACACATATATTACTACACACTGCCCTCAGAGACACACTCAGTACACATATAGTACTACACACTGCCCTCAGAGACACACACAGTACACATACAGTACTACACACTGCCCTCAGAGACACACACAGTACACATATAGTACTACACACTGCCCTCAGAGACACACACAGTACACATATAGTACTACACACTGCCCTCAGAGACACACACAGTACACATATAGTACTACACACTGCCCTCAGAGACACACACAGTACACATACAGTACTACACACTGCCCTCAGAGACACACACAGTACACATACAGTACTACACACTGCCCTCAGAGACACACACAGTACACATATAGTACTACACACTGCCCTCAGAGACACACACAGTACACATATAGTACACACTGCCCTCAGAGACACACACAGTACACATACAGTACTACACACTGCCCTCAGAGACACACACAGTACACATATAGTACACACTGCCCTCAGAGACGCACACAGTACACATACAGTACTACACACTGCCCTCAGAGACAAACACAGTACACATATAGTACACACTGCCCTCAGAGACACACACAGTACACATATAGAACACACTGCCCTCAGAGACACACACAGTATACATATAGTACACATTGCCCTTAGAAACACACAGACTGCCTTTAGAAACACACGGATACTACACACACTACACTAACACACCACACAGAACACATATAGTACACACTGCCCTTAGAAACACACACACAGTACATACTACTCAGACACACACAGTACACATTACACTAATACACCACACAGTACACATATAGTACACACTGCCCTTTGAAACATACACACACACACACACACACACACACACACACTACATATTACACAGACACACAGTACACATATAGTACACACTCCCCTCAGAGACACACACGCTGCCCTTACAAACACACAGATACTACACACACACACACACACACACACACACACACACACACTACACAGAACACATATAGTACACACTGCCCTTAGAAACACACACACACACAGTACATACTACACAGTACATACCACACAGACACACACACAGTACACATATAGTACACACTGCCCTTAGAAACACACACACATACTACACAGACACACACACACACACACACAGAGTACACACTACACTAACAAAAACACATATAGAACACACTGCTCTTAGAAACACACACATACTACACAGACACACACAGTACGCATTGCACTCAAAAAACACACATTACACATCACACACAGTACATATACTGTACAGTAGATACTGCACTTGGGAGACACAATACTCAGAGACATACTGTACATACACAGTAAACATAGTACACACTGCACTACACACACAGCACTCAGAGACACATACAGTACACACTGCACTCAAACACACATAGTACACACTGCTCAAATTAACACACATACACAATACACATATAGTGCATGCTGCTATCAGAGACACAAACACAGTACACACTACACTGACATACATACAGTACACACTGAACTCAGAGACACACATAGTACACACTGTGCGCAAACCCACACTTATACACAGTACACATATAGTGCATGCTGCTATCAGAGACACAAACACAGTACACACTACACACAGTATACGCTATCAGAGATATATTATGCACACCTACAATATACACTAAGACACACACACACTACACATATACGTACTGCTCTCAGAAACACACAGTACACTATACTCACATACACAAAGTACACATATACTGTAGTACACATTGCCCTCAGACACACACAACCCTCTGAGACACACACACACACACACACACACACACACACACACACACACACACACACACACACACACAACACGTACAGTGCTGTATTTACCTACCAAAACTTTTCTCCCTTTTGTGCATAGGGTGATGAGAGAAGCCCCTCATTGAGCAGCAGCTGAGGGTCCCTGTTTGGGAGCAGCTGGACGAGGCTATTGTTCCCCTGACACAATGTCACACACAGCCCGACACACTGTGCAGAGGACGCAGCGGAGGATGCAGCCACATGTCCCGCAGTAATCCTCTAATCCCGGCTCCCCGGCTGCTGCCTCCTCACAAATGGCTCTGATGGAGAGTGTCAGATGCAGCCAGTTCAGCACTGGGGGAGGGACAGCTCCCAGGCAGCGCTTCCAGGGGAAGGTCCCCAGCAATGGGCTGCCCAATCTATCCCAGCAGACGGGGGGATGATTAACCCCCACAGGCACCAGGAGCTGACCGACCTGGCTGCAGGCTGGGGGAGATACCAGGAGAAGGTGCGGGCTGGGGGAGATACCAGGAGAAGGTGCGGGCTGGGGGAGATACCAGGAGAAGGTGCGGGCTGGGGGAGACACCAGGAGAAGGTGCGGGCTGGGGGGAGATACCAGGAGAAGGTGCGGGCTGGGGGGAGATACCAGGAGAAGGTGCGGGCTGGGGGAGATACCAGGGGCTGGCTGCAGGCTGGGGGAGATACCAGGAGAAGGTGCAGGCTAGGGGAGATACCAGGAGAAGGTGCGGGCTGAGAAGGTGCGGGCTGGGGGGAGATACCAGGAGAAGGTGCGGGCTGGGGGGAGATACCAGGAGAAGGTGCGGGCTGGGGGGAGATACCAGGAGAAGGTGCGGGCTGGGGGGAGATACCAGGAGAAGGTGCGGGCTGGGGGAGATACCAGGAGAAGGTGCGGGCTGGGGGGAGATACCAGGAGAAGGTGCGGGCTGGGGGAGATACCAGGAGAAGGTGCGGGCTGGGGGAGATACCAGGAGAAGGTGCGGGCTGGGGGAGATACCAGGAGAAGGTGCGGGCTGGGGGAGATACCAGGAGAAGGTGCGGGCTGGGGGAGATACCAGGAGAAGGTGCGGGCTGGGGGAGATACCAGGAGAAGGTGCACGCTGGGGGAAATACCAGGAGAAGGTGCAGGCTAGGGGAGATACCAGGAGAAGGTGCGGGCTGGGGGAGATTCCAGGAGAAGGTGCACGCTGGGGGAGATAGCAGGAGAAGGTGCGGGCTGGGGGAGATAGCAGGAGAAGGTGCAGCCTGGGGGAGATACCAGGAGAAGGTGCAGGCTAGGGGAGATACCAGGAGAAGGTGCAGGCTGGGGGAGATACCAGGAGAAGGTGCAGGCTGGGGGGAGATACCAGGAGAAGGTGCAGGCTGGGGAAAATACCAGGAGAAGGTGCACGCTGGGGGAGATAGCAGGAGAAGGTGCGGGCTGGGGGAGATAGCAGGAGAAGGTGCAGCCTGGGGGAGATACCAGGAGAAGGTGCAGGCTAGGGGAGATACCAGAAGGTGCAGGCTAGGGGAGATACCAGGAGAAGGTGCGGGCTAGGGGAGGTACCAGGAGAAGGTGCGGGCTAGGGGAGATACCAGGAGAAGGTGCGGGCTGGGGGAGATACCAGGAGAAGGTGCAGGCTAGAGGAGATAGCCGATCTGGCTGCAGGCTGGGGGAGATACCAGGAGAAGGTGCGGGCTGGGGGAGATACCAGGGGCTGGCTGCAGGCTGGGGGAGATACCAGGAGAAGGTGCGGGCTGGGGGAGATACCAGGGGCTGGCTGCAGGCTGGGGGAGATACCAGGAGAAGGTGCGGGCTGGTGGAGATACCAGGGGCTGGCTGCAGGCTGGGGGAGATACCAGTAGAAGGTGCAGGCTGGGGGGAGATACCAGGAGAAGGTGCAGGCTAGGGGAGATACCAGGAGAAGGTGCAGGCTGGCTGGGGGAGACACCAGGAGAAGGTGCAGGCTGTGGGAGACACCAGAAGAAAGTGCAGGCTGGGGGAGATACCAGGGGCTTGCCGACCTGCCTGCAGGCTGGAGGAGATACCAGGAGAAGGTGCAGGCTGAGGGAAATACCAGGAGAAGGTGCAGGCTGGGGGAGATACCAGGAGAAGGTGCAGGCTGGCTGGGGGAGACACCAGGAGAAGGTGCAGGCTGTGGGAGACACCAGATAAAGTGCAGGCTGGGGGAGATACCAGGGGCTTGCCGACCTGCCTGCAGGCTGGAGGAGATACCAGGAGAAGGTGCAGGCTGAGGGAGATACCAGGAGAAGGTGCAGGCTGGGGGAGATACCAGGAACTGGCCGATCTTCCTGCAGGTTGAGGGAGATACCAGGTGGTGTATTCTGGGGGAAATACCAGGAGCTGGCCGACCTTCCTGCAGGCTGGGAGAGATACCAGGAGAAGGTGCAGGCTGGGGGAGATACCAGGAAAAGGTGCAGGCTGGGGGAGATACCAGGAAAAGATAGATGCAGGCTAGGGGAGATACCAGGAGGGGGGGAGATACCAGGAGAAGGTGCAGGCTGGGGGAGATACCAGGAGCTGGTCGACCTTCCTGCAGGCTGGGGGAGATACCAGACCTTCCTGCAGGCTCGGGGTGATACCAGAAGGTGTATGCTTGGGGAGATACCAGGAGCTGGCCAACCTTCCTGCAGGCTGGGGGAGATATCAGGTGAAGATGCAGGCTGGGGGAGATACTAATAACTGTCCGACCTTCCTGCATGCTTGGGGAGATACCAGAAGCAGGTGCTCAGTCATTCCTGCAGGCTTTGTGAGATACAGGAGCTGGTCGACCTTCCTGCAGGCTGGGGGAGATACCAGGAGCTGGTCGACCTTCCTGCATGCTGGGGGAGATACCAGGTGAAGGTGCAGGCTGGGGGAGATACCAGTAACTGGTCAACCTTCCTGTGTTTTGGGGGAAATACCAGGAGCAGGTGCTCAGTCGTTCCTGCAGGCTTGGTGAGATACGGGAGCTGGGCCAACCTTACTGCAGGATGGGGGGTATACCAGGAGCAAGTATGCATTCCTCCAGACTGGGAGAGATATCAGGAGGTGCTGGACAGATCTTCCTGCAGACCTTGGGAATTGCAATGTTCTGGGCAGAGCTACCTGGATACCTGGGGGAGATACCAGGAACTGTGAAGATCTCCTTGTTGACCTGGGGGAGATAACAGGAACCGGACAGATCTTCCTGCAGACCTCGGGAATATACCAGGAACTGGACAGATCTTCCTGCAGACCTGAGGGAGATTACCAGGAACTGGGCAGATCTTCCTGGCGACCTAGGGGAGATACTAGCTGCTGGGATATACCTCATCACCGAAGAGCAACTGGCCACCCCACTTACATCCTTACTTTTAGGCATCTGGAGCAGCACCTCTCCTGCCTGCTGCATATGACATGCTTCCTGTCACAAGCTTCTGAAGGCTGACAACAGCTGAGCTACAGTTGTCATCTCTGGATTACTTACCTAGCAGCGGGAGAGGAGGAGAGCTTGGTGAACGCTGCCTCTGTCATCTGCAAACTCCTGTACTAGTGAGACATCATACAGCAAAGAGGAGATCACCCAGTTACTACTGAGCAAAGCTCCAAAAATCACCACAGCCCAACAGCTTGTCAGAGCAGAAACTCCCCCCACCCTCATCACTCCCCCTCCCTCCATCTTCAGAAGACCTACCTCAATGTGCTGAAGCTGTACAGAACAGCCCCTGTGAAAGTACAGACGCTCACAAACAGATTTCACTTTATTGATAATTTCCCATGGAAAAAACTGTACATGAGAGTCCGGTCAACAGAAACTTCTGTATGTGCTCAATTTCCCAAATACTGTATAATGCTGTAATCCAAAATGATCTCTTATATTTCCCATCTATAACATCAAGACTGTTACACCGTGAGCAAGGTGCTGGATATTGCACTACTACAGTATAAAACTGGCACCAAGGTGTAGGAATGAGTACCCCCCATCAGTACACCTCAATATTACACGGACATCAAGGTGCTGGACCATTGATTACATTCACTATTACAGTGACACAGAGATGCTGGACCTCCAAATCACCCATTACACCAACACCAAGGTACTGGACCACAATACCATAATACACTGACACAAAGGTGTCCAAACTTCAACAAATACACCATAATACAGTTGTTTGACCCCTAATTTCCTGATTACTATACTGACACCAATGTGCTGAGTATTCTATGAATACAATATTGGGGTGCCTGCCATTAAAACCAAAATCAAGGCAGTCAAACCCTCACCTTCTCACATGTACGTACTGACGCTGAGGTGCTGGATCCTCCTTTATTACTAACATTTGTGGAATCAGTGACCATCATCAGAGCAAAAAGTGCAGGACTACATCATCAGAATCAGCGTTATTGGCCAGGTACACTTGCGTATACTAGGAATATGTCTTCGGTTTGCTATACAACAGCCAAGTAGGTAACAGATAAGCAGGTGTGGGGGGTAAGTAAACTCATACAGATAGGTATACCGTAGGGACACAAGTGAGTTACATCTACGTCTAGTCAGTCAATGTTCAGGAGTTCAGCAGGCGGACAGCTTGTGGAAAGAAACTTTTGAGGCTTCTGGTGGACCTGGCGGGGACGCCCTGTAACGCCTGCCTGAAGGAAGCAAGTTAAACATGCTGTGGCCGGGGTGTAGCTGGTCCTTTACGATCTTCATTGCCCGCTTTTTAGCTCTGGACAGGTACAGGTCCTGGTCTGAGGGAAGGTCTGCCCCGATGATCTTCTCTGCGGTTCTGACCACCTTTTGGAGCCTGCATCTGTCCCTCGCGCTGGTGGAGCAGTACTATACCAGTATCGAGGAGCACAGTACCGACTCCACAATCGCGGAGTAGAAGCTTCTGTGGGGTGTTAAACTTCCTTAGTTGCCTGAGGAAGAACAACCTCTGCTGTGCTTTCCCGACAGTGGCGTCAGCATCGAACCCCCATTTAAGGTCCCGGGAGATTGTGGTCCCCAGGAACTTGAAGGAGTCCACTAGTGATACCACACTGTCAGCAATCGTTAGCGGAGATGAACTAGCATATTACTCTAACACACAAGGTGTGTGTTCTTTTTCCACTGCCATTACTGACACTAGGGTCCATGACCTCACACCATTACACTGACACCGTTGCACCCCAAACATCAGTGTACTGTATGTCTCAGACTAGTGGTACTCAACCACAATTTTTCCGGGACCCCAAATGGCTGGTCACAACAGAATGTGTGGGAAATATTACAGTAAGGGAACCACAAAAACACTCTGTCACACCACTTGGATTCACAGTCATAGCGTGCACAGTTCTGGTCTGGTTCTTCCATTCATCAGACTGCAATAGGGTACAGCTACTGTAAGTAAGCACAATCCCAAAACACTGCATGATCCTCCTTTATGCAGCTTATGGCAAAGTGCAACCTCTACAACATACATTTCTAGCAACGCTCTGTATATAACTTCATCCACCCTCATGTCTTCCAATCTCTGTATATAACTTCATCCACCCTCACGTCTTCCAACCTCTGCGTACAACTTCATCCACCATCACGTCTCCCAATCTCTGTGTACAACTTCATCCACCCTCATGTCTCCCAATCTCTGCGTACAACTTCATTCACCCTCATGTCTCCCAATCTCTGCGTACAACTTCATCCACCCTCATGTCTCCCAATCTCTGCGTACAACTTCATCCACCCTCAGGTCTCCCAATCTCTGCGTACAACTTCATCCACCCTCAGGTCTCCCAATCTCTGCGTACAACTTCATCCACCCTCAGGTCTCCCAATCTCTGCGTACAACTTCATCCACCCTCAGGTCTCCCAATCTCTGCGTACAACTTCATCCACCCTCAGGTCTCCCAATCTCTGCGTACAACTTCATCCACCCTCAGGTCTCCCAATCTCTGCGTACAACTTCATCCACCCTCAGGTCTCCCAATCTCTGCGTACAACTTCATCCACCCTCAGGTCTCCCAATCTCTGCGTACAACTTCATCCACCCTCAGGTCTCCCAATCTCTGCGTACAACTTCATCCACCCTCAGGTCTCCCAATCTCTGCGTACAACTTCATCCACCCTCAGGTCTCCCAATCTCTGCGTACAACTTCATCCACCCTCAGGTCTCCCAATCTCTGCGTACAACTTCATCCACCCTCAGGTCTCCCAATCTCTGCGTACAACTTCATCCACCCTCAGGTCTCCCAATCTCTGCGTACAACTTCATCCACCCTCAGGTCTCCCAATCTCTGCGTACAACTTCATCCACCCTCAGGTCTCCCAATCTCTGCGTACAACTTCATCCACCCTCAGGTCTTCCAATCTCTGCGTACAACTTCATCCACCCTCAAGTCTTCCAATCTCTGCGTACAACTTCATCCACCCTCAGGTCTCCCAATCTCTTAGTACAGCTTCATGTACCCTCATGTCTTCCAATATTAGAAATACTGTTCAAAATGACTGAATACTGACACCAAAGACACCGTAAATCATAGCACAGATCAACCCAAAATGGCAAAATTCACCTCTGACCTCCATACCATGAGGGCACCCCACTATACTATACAGGGAGCCCCTCCCTACATGATGCATAGAGTCCCTCCCTATATCATGCATGGAAGCCCTCTCTGTAGTATACCTTTCAGGGAGTCCATCCATATACCACGCAGGGAGCCCCCCACCATACCATTCAGGACACCCCTACGTATACCATGCATAGAGCCTCTTCCTATACAGTGCATGGAGGCCCTCCATATAGTATAGAGGGAACCCACTCCCTATACCACGCAGGGAGCCACCCACCATACCATTCAGGATGCCCCTCCCTATACTATGCATGGAGTCCCTTTCTACACTGTGCATGGAGCCCCTCCCTATAATATACAGAGAACCCGCCCCCTATACCTTGCAGGGAGCCTGTCCCATATCATGCATGGAGCTCCTCTCTATATTATGCAGGAGCATGGAGCTCCCCAATATACCATACAGGGAACCTGCACTCCTATACCTTGTAGGGAGCATATACCATACAATGCAGGAAGCCTCCCAATGCTATGCAGGGCGTCCACTCTATACTGTGCAGGGAGCCCTCCCCCTATACCAGGGATGAAGAACCTTTGACCCTCCAGCTGTTGTTGAACTACACATCCCAGCATGCCCTGAACAGTTTTAGCATGGCCAAATAGCAAAACTGTAGCAAGACATGCTAGTATCTGTAGTTCAACAACAGCTGGGGGGCCGAAGGTTCCCTATCCCTGCCCTATACCTTGCAGGGAACCACCCACCATATCATGCAGTGAGCCCCCCCAGTGCAATGTATGAAGCCACCACCACATCATGCAGACCCCCCCATCCCAATACCGTGCAGGGAACCCCCCACCATCCCATTCAGGGAGCCACCTACACCAGTGGGAACCCTCCACCCTATATCATGCCGAGAAGCCTTTCCCCTATACCATACCGGGAGCCCTGCACCATAACAGGTAGGGAGCCTCCCACCATGGCAGACAGAGAGCCCCTCTTCCTATTAATGGCAGGGCGCCACCACCATACCATGTCGGGAGCCCTCTGCCCTATACTATCCTGGGAGCCCCCCACCATACCATACAGGGAGCCCCCCTTCCTCTACCATGCAGGAGCACCCCACCATACCATGCAGGGAGCCCCCCTTCCTCTACCATGAAGAGAACCCCACCATACCAGGCAGGGAGCCCCCCTTCCTCTACCATGCAGGAGCACCCCACCATACCATGCAGGGAGCCCCCCTTCCTCTACCATGCAGGAGCACCCCACCATGCAGGGAGCCCCCTTGCTCTACCATGCAGGAGCACCATACCAGGCAGGGAGCCCCCCTTCCTCTACCATGCAGGAGCACCCCACCATACCATGCAGGGAGCCCCCCTTCCTCTACCATGAAGAGAACCCCACCATACCAGGCACGGAGCCCCCCTTCCTCTACCATGCAGGAGCACCCCACCATACCATGCAGGGAGCCCCCCTTCCTCTACCATGCAAGAGCACCATACCATGCCAGGCAGGGAGCCCACCTTTCTCTACCATGCAGGAGCACCCCACCATACCAGGCAGGGAGCCCCCCTTCCTCTACCATGCAGGAGCACCCCCATACCATGCAGGGAGCCCCCCTTCCTCTACCATGCAGGAGCACCATACCATGCAGGGAGCCCCCCTTCCTCTACCATGCAGGAGCACCCCACCATACCATGCAGGGAGCTCCCCTTCCTCTACCATGAAGAGAACCCCACCATACCAGGCAGGGAGCCCCCCTTCCTGTACCATGCAGGAGCACCCCACCATGCCAGGCAGGGAGCCCCCTTCCTCTACCATGCAGGAGCACCCCACCATACCAGGCAGGGAGCCCCCCTTCCTCTACCATGCAGGAGCACCCCATCATGCCAGGCAGGGAACCCCCCTTCCTCTACCATGCAGGAGCACCCCACCATGCCAGACAGGGAGCCCCCCTTCCTCTAGCCTGAAGAGAACCCCACCATACGAGGCAGGGAGCCCCCCCTTCCTCTACCATGCAGGAGCACCCCACCATGCCAGGCAGGGAGCCCTCCTTCCTCTAGCCTGAAGAGAACCCCACCATGCCAGGCAGGGAGCCCCTCTTCCTCTACCATGCAGGAGCACCCCACCATACCAGGCAGGGAGCCCCCTTCCTCTACCATGCAGGAGCACCCCACCATGCCAGGCAGGGACCCCCCCTTCCTCTACCATGCAGGAGCACACCACCATGCCAGACAGGGAGCCCCCCTTCCTCTAGCCTGAAGAGAACCCCACCATACCAGGCAGGGAGCCCCCCTTCCTCTACCATGCAGGAGCACCCCACCATGCCAGGCAGGGCGCCCCCCTTCCTCTAGCCTGAAGAGAACCCCACCATGCCAGGCAGGGAGCCCACCTTCCTCTAGCCTGAAGAGAACCCCACCATACCAGGCAGGGAGCCCCCCTTCCTCTACCATGCAGGAGCAACACACCATGCCAGGCAGGGAGACCCCCTTCCTCTAGCCTGAAGAGATCCCCACCATGCCAGGCAGGGAGCCCCCCTTCCTCTAGCCTGAAGAGAACCCCACCATACCAGGGAGGGAGCCCCCCTTCCTCTAGCATGAAGAGAACCCCACCATGCCAGGCATGGAGCCCCCCTTCCTCTACCATGCAGGAGCACCCCACCATGCCAGGCAGGGAGCCCTCCTTCCTCTAGCCTGAAGAGAACCTCACCATGCCAGGCAGGGAGCCCCCCTTCCTCTAGCCTGAAGAGAACCCCACCATACCAGGCAGGGAGCCCCCCTTCCTCTAGCCTGAAGAGAACCCCACCATGCCAGGCAGGGAGCCCACCTTCCTCTAGCCTGAAGAGAACTCCACCATACCAGGCAGGAAGCCCTCCTTCCTCTAGCCTGAAGAGAACCCCACCATACCAGCAGAGAGCCCCCCTTCCTCTACCATGCAGGAGCACCCCACCATGCCAGGCAGGGAGCCCCCCTTCCTCTAGCATGAAGAGAACCCCTGAAAGGCAGAGTGAAGGGATGGCAATGTGTGGGGAAAGAGGGAGAAATAAAATGAAAACAAATGGTAGAGCTAATGAGGACAATTAAATTAATTATGTTGAAGGAGATGAGCTTCTCCCCCACCCCCTGATCTGTTACCCCTCACTGCTAACACAGCCACTGATTAGTGCATCTATGCAAATCTTTGTTTAAATCATTCAACTAATTAAATGATGGGATTATTCCTCTGCCTGCGGTGACATCATTCGCAGTAATTAGCACTTTATTTGGACTATGGCAATATGAGAACCGATGTCAACACAAGCCTCAAAGACACAAACCCTTTGTTTGCTGAAGAGAGGCCTGCACTGGTTAACCCCATGTGTGCCAACCTCAGTGGCAACGTAAACCCACTGTGTGCTGGATGGGGAGCTGAGTGGTCAGGCTGGCGCACCCTTGCTGGTGAGAAAGGACAGCCTGGTTAACCCCCTGTATACTAGATGTCAGTTTCTGAGCTTGTTAACCCTCTGTTTGCCGCAGGGCTGGTACACTGACGTGCTTGGGATGGAACATCAGTCCCTATGTTGGTGAGTCTTCCAGACATCCCAAGATTGAAGTAAGAGTTAACATTCAGCAACAGCCATCCATTCCCCCTAAAATGTTCTGATAATTAGATGGGTCATAAAATGCTCTTCTATTCATTATGACTGATGAAATGCATTAGGGCTGACAGAGTATTACCTGACTGTAATTAGGTTTTGTCATGAATTAAATTATTTGAAAGCAGACCATCTCCCCAATCATGCAATTTACAGCCAGATTCCTTCCTCTCTCTGATAGAGAATGATTCACAGTAAAGATGAAGTCTCCCCATTAATGTACAATGCAGGTGCAGGGTGATCCGCTGAGCGGGGATTTAATCATCTGCTGCTGACACTCTGAGAAAACACCATTAACCCTCAGGAACCCCCCCCCTCCACACTTCTATTACCCCCTTTCAGCACTAAAGTGAAAAGAAATTGGGATTTTGCTCACTCATCCAGACGGAATACTTAGGGAGAACCATGCAGACAATTTCTTTATTTTAAGGAGAGAAGAAAGAAAGAAATGAGAAGTTAATTACACGCTCTCCCTGAATGAGGAGCTGACTCCGCTTTGTAGGGGGATTACACATCTTTCCACTAACAGGTGTTTGGAAGAGTCGCTCCCACTAGAAAAACAAACAACTCACCTGTCCTCAGGTAACGTCAGTGCCGAAATAGAATTCCCTAAGTCTGTGTCCTTTCCCGTATGGAGCCGACGCTATCTGGCCAAGGATTTGGGTTATATAGGTCATAAAACGAGATTGCTACGGTCCCAGAAAGGTGCAAATTCTGTCCTGTCTGCAGCAGTTGTTCCAGTGAACTCCAGAGCTAGGTTCAGTAGCAGAAGTCACAGGAGACTGTGCCAGGGCTGAGGTCCCTCTCAGAAGCCAGCGATCTCCTCTTCTCCTTCCACAACTAGTCTACACACTGACCTGAGTGGGCCAACGCTGCTGTGCAGTATTTAAACACCTCACCGGGTCCCTAGTTAGCAGCTTCCTTCAGCTCATCCAAGAAGCTGACAAGTGCTGTTAGAGGAGGCTGTACATGTTGCTCTAATGGACCTCATTAAGTCCTACTTACAGATGTTCTCTTAACATAATTGATCTGCGGTGAGTTGAGAGGACTGCAACTTATTCCCTAGCCCCCAATTATTGTTGGGTAATTAGATCCCCAACCTCCGATTTTTCACATTCACCCTTCTAACATTCCAAAATATCAAAGTATCTCTTTCACACAAAAGCTCCTGCCTCCCCCTGACTGGACTCGGAGTATTGACAGTTAGATCCTTTAACCTTTGTAGAGACGCCACATCTAATGGCACATTCAGTCCATTGACACAGGCAGTTTTTTCTCCTTCTCTCTCTCTTTTTTTTTTAACCCTCAGAAACAAAAAGGGTAAAAAAATGCAACTTGTATAGATTGTACTTGTGATAAAAGATTGCAATGATGCGTCCTGGCAGAGAGCTTCTCTTCTAATGTCTTTTTATCTGGATTCATTCCTCAGATGAAAACTTTAAGGAACAATGAAGGAGAAGGTAGCTTCTGAAACGGTGGAGAAAAAACCTTGCAGAGCTCACCTGGGACAGATGAAGCCAAACTCCGGCTTTTATAATGCCAATCAGCAGCTCTCTTATCAGGGCTCTAATTAGGAAAGCAGCCTAAAACACTGCGCACTTGGGGAAATGGTAATTCTATGGTTTTGCACTTAAAAGGGGAAACGTTTCCTGCACTGTATAAATCCGGGATTGGGAATGACAAGTCCTGTAACTAATGGTGTGGATTCAGCTCCTGCCTTCTCATACCGAGTGGACATGTTCTAGTGGGAGGAGATGGCAGGTCCTCACATGTAACCTAGAAGATAACACAAATTCAGCACATCTCTATCTCTTTGTAACTTGGTCATTAAGAAACCAAAGCAGAGAAATCTGCCCCTGATCAGTACTAGGGGTGGGGGACAGAGGCCACGCAATGGGTGATATTGCACTGACGTGGCGCCTGCGCCACAGATCGGTCACCTGGCGACTTCATTGAGAGCTGATATAAATAACATACTGTAAGCGGTTATTTATGTGATTCAATTTACATACAACACTCAGCACATGGGCCTAGTTTCCCGCATTGTGACTGCGCTCGCTGTCTGGAAACTGTGCGGACTTTCAGGATCATGGCTCTGACTTGAAAAGAAAACGTTGGACTGAATATGGCTGCCTACTCTCCAGATATGCCAGGCGACTGTCCCGGGAATGTGTCCTCCTTCCCGTATCCCGCCCACTTCCCCAGTACCATCTCTAACTGGCGGTACACCGCCCCCAGTAAGCGAGCGCTAGGAGCTACCATGTGACAGAGATACTTTGATGTTTTTGAATTTTTAGGCAGAGGCGCTTTAAGAGAAGAGGGGGCCGTGTGCAGTCTCCGGCAGTGCGTTAGACTCTGGCATTGTAAAGGTCTCCTTAACAAAAAACTATCTATCCTAGACCTACAACTACCACTCAAGAAAGTGTAACCCATGAGGTCTGGAGAATGGTCAACATGCACAACCACTGGACCTGCCTATCTAATCATAGCAACTAAAAACTTAGTCATAGCCCAGGGCTGTCTTTGAACCTCCCCTGTCTTTTGGCCTAATAACTGTGTGAAATCACCACCAAAGCCGTAAACACGAACGGTTTTATCCCTCTGAAGACATTTCCTGCCTCATGTTGACTGTGGTCCATAGATATTAATGAGCCTCAGGTCATGTCCCCTCAGGTTGACATCTAAAATCATACACCTACCTGTAGTTTTTGCACATTACATTTCACACAGCCCCCCTTTATATTACACCCAGTAACACATTACATTTCACACAGCCCCCCTTTATATTATACCCAGTAACACATTACATTTCACACAGCCCCCCTTTATATTACACCCAGTAACACATTACATTTCACACAGCCCCCCCATATTACACCCAGTAGCACATTACATTTCACACAGCCCCCCAATATTACACACAGTAGCACATTACATTTCACACAGCCCCTCCATATTACACCCAGTAGCACATTACATTTCACACAGCCCCTCCAATATTACACCCAGTAGCACATTACATTTCACACAGCCCCCCAATATTACACACAGTAGCACATTACATTTCACACAGCCCCTCCATATTACACCCAGTAGCACATTACATTTCACACAGCCCCTCCAATAATACACCCAGTAGCACATTACATTTCACACAGCCCCCCAATATTACACCCAGTAGCACATTACATTTCACACATCCCCCCTATATTACACCCAGTAGCACATTACATTTCAAACAGCCCCCCAATATTACACCCAGTAGCACATTACATTTCACACAGCCCCTCCAATATTACACCCAGTAGAACATTACATTTCACACAGCCCCTCCAATATTACACCCAGTAGCACATTAGATTTCACACAGCCCCTCCAATATTACACCCAGTAGAACATTACATTTCACACAGCCCCTCCATATTACACCCAGTAACTCATTACATTTCACACAGCATGGCACTTAAGAAAATAGTCCCCAAACAGCACATGATGCAAAGAAAAGAGAAAAAGAGGTGCACTGTGGTCGCTGGACGGCTAAGCTAAGCGACACAAACACCTCAATATGACAGGAATTATTCGTTCTAATCAATGGTATTATTGGTCCAAATCACTGGAAGAAAACGACAAAATCACTGGAATTATTCGTTCTAATCAATGGTATTATTGGTCCAAATCACTGGAAGAAAACGACAAAATCACTGGAATCATTTGGCAAGATCACTGTAATTCATAATTAATTATAAATCACTGATATTAATTGGTAAAATCTCGCTATCGCCTGCCTAGCGAAGTGGAATATAGATGGGATTTTGTACCGGGGACACAATAACTTAATCAATTGTCTAAATCCCAATGCACTAATGGCGGAAAACGGGCGCACGTCTAACAGCGCACTGATTATACTGAGAACTGATTATACTGATCAATCACTGATTATACTGATCACTGATGATACTACGGAAAACTGACACTGAGCAGCGACAACTGCACTGGACTATTGTACTGTAGTATACTGGTCACCACAATGCTGCACTTTACTACTATATACTGCTCACAACAATGCAGCACAGATATCGATACTTGCAGTGACATGGAGCTGCAAGATACAGCAATGGCCTACTGTACTGTACAACTATATACTGTTTGTCACCAAAATGCTGCACTGTACTACTATATACTGCTCACAACAATGCAGCACAGCTATGGAATGGATACTTGCAGTGACACAGAGCTGAAAGATATAGCAATGGCCTACTGTACTGTACAACTATATACTGTTCGTCACCAAAATGCTGCACTGTACTACTATATATACTGCTCACAACAATGCAGCACAGATATGGAATGGATACTTGCAGTGACACGGAGCTGAAAGATACAGCAATGGCCTACTGTACTGTACAACTATATACTGTTGGTCACCAAAATGCTGCACTGTACTACTGTATAGTATACTGGTCACATAACAATGCAGCAGATATTGAGCACTGATCAGGATACTGTCTAGAACTGAGTCTGACACGGAGCTGCAAGATACAGCAATGGCCTACTGTACTGTACTACTATTATATACTGGTGGTCCCCACAATGCAGCACACTGAGCACAGATATTTGCTGCACACTGAGCAGAGATATGGAGCTTTTAAGGCAGAGAACGTAGCCACGTCCTCTCCGTTCAATCTCCAATGCACGAGGGAAAATAGCGGCGACGCGTGGCTCTTTATATGGAATACGAATCTTGCGAGAATCCGACAGCGGGATGATGACATTTCGACCTCGTTCGGGTTAACCGAGCAAGGCGGGAAGATCTGAGGCTGCCTCGGACCCGTGTAAAATACATGAAGTTTGGGGGGGGGGGGGGGGGGTCGGATCTCGACGAACCGAACCCGCTCATCTCTAAGTAGTGTATTACATTTCACACAGCTTCTCCAATATTACACCCAGTAACACATTACATTTCACACAGCACCCCCCATATTACACCCAGTAGCACATTACATTTCGCACAGCACCCCCCATATTACACCCAGTAGCACATTACATTTCACACAGCACCCCCATATTACACCCAGTAGTATATTACATTTCACACAGCCCCTCCAATGTTACACCCAGTAGCACATTACATTTCACACAGCCCCCCAATATTACACCCAGTGGCACATTACATTTCACACAGCCCCCAATATTACACCCAGTATTACATTACATTTCACACAGCCCCCCATATTACACCCCGTAGCACACTACATTTCACACAGCCCCTCCAATATTACACCCAGTAGCACATTACATTTCACACAGCCCCCTCTTATTATACCCAGTAACACATTACATATCACACAGCCCCCCTATATTACACACAGTAACAAATTACTTTTCACACAGCCCCTCCCTATTTTACACCCAGTAGCACATTACATTTCACACAACCACCCTATATTACACCCAGCAACACATTACATTTCACACAGCCCCCCAATATTGCACCCAGTAGCATATTACATTTCACACAGCACCCCCATATTACACCCAGCACCCCCATATTACACCCAGTAACACATTACATTTCACACAGCACCCCCATATTACACCCAGTAGTATATTACATTTCACACAGCCCCTCCAATATTACACCCAGTAGCACATTACATTTCACACAGCCCCCCAATATTACACCCAGTAGCACATTACATTTCACACAGCCCCCCAATATTACACCCAGTATTACATTGCATTTCACACAGCCCCCCATATTACACCCCGTAGCACACTACATTTCACACAGCCCCTCCAATATTACACCCAGTAGCACATTACATTTCACACAGCCCCCTTATATTTTACCCAGTAACACATTACATATCACACAGCCCCCCTATATTACACACAGTAACAAATTACATTTCACACAGCCCCCCCATATTACACCCAGTAGCACATTACATTTCACACAGCCACCCTATATTACACCCAGCAACACATTACATTTCACACAGCCCCCCAATATTACACCCAGTAGCATATTACATTTCACACAGCACCCCCAATATTACACACAGTAGCACATTACATTTCACACAGCCCCTCCACATTACACCCAGTAGCACATTACATTTCACACAGCCCCCCAATATTACACCCAGTGACACATTGCATATCACACAGCCCCCCAATATTACACCCAGCAACACATTACATTTCAAACAGCCCCCCATATTACAACCAGTAACACATTACATTTCACACAGCCCCCCCCCAATATTACACCCAGTAGCACATTACATTTCACACAGCCCCCCAATATTACTCCCAGTATTACATTACATTTCACCCCCCCCCCAATATTACACCCAGTAGCACATTACATTTCACACAGCCCCTCCATATTACACCCAGTAACACATTACATTTCACACAGCCCTTCCAATATTACACCCAGTAGCACATTACATTTCACACAGCCCCCCAATATTACACCCAGTAACACATTACATTTCACACAGCCCCTCCATATTACAACCAGTAACACATTACATTTCACACAGCCCCCCCCAATACTACACCCAGTAGCACATTACATTTCACACAGCCCCCCCCAATATTACACCCAGTAGCACATTACATTTCACACAGCCCCTCCATATTACACCCAGTAACACATTACATTTCACACAGCCCCCCCCCCCAATATTACACCCAGTAGCACATTACATTTCACACAGCCCCCCAATATTACACCCAGTATTACATTACATTTCACACAGCCCCCCCAATATTACACCCAGTAGCACATTACATTTCACACAGCCCCTCCATATTACACCCAGTAACACATTACATTTCACAGAGCCCCTCCATATTACAACCAGTAACACATTACATTTCACACAGCCCCCCCAATATTACACCCAGTAGCACATTACATTTCACACAGCCCCCCCAATATTACACCCAGTAGCACACTACATTTCACACAGCACCCCCATATTACACCCAGTAGCACATTACATTTCACACAGCCCCTCCATATTACACCCAGTAGCACATTACATTTCACACAGCCCCTCCATATTACACCCAGTAACACATTACATATCACACAGCCCCCCAATATTACACCCAGTAGCACATTACATATCACATAGCCCCCCCCTATATTACACCCAGTAGCACATTACATTTCACACAGCACCCCCCATATTACACCCAGTAACACATTACATATCACATAGCCCCCCATATTACACCCAGTAGCACATTACATTTCACACAGCACCCCCCATATTACACCCAGTAACACATTACATTTCACACAGCCCCCCTATATTACACCCAGTAGCACATTACATTTCACACAGCACCCCCCATATTACACCCAGTAACACATTACATATCACATAGCCCCCCCCATATTACACCCAGTAGCACATTACATTTCACACAGCACCCCCATATTACACCCGGTAGCACATTACATTTCACACAGCCCCCCTATATTACACCCACTACCATATAACATTATATTATGCACAGCACACACAGCCCAAACACCTCCCCCTCCCCCCAATCAGGTTATACACATCCCCCTTCCCCAGATAGGCCCCAGTACATACAGCACCCACCTGGGTGAAGATCAGGAGCCGGCCCGGAGACAGTGTGGTGGGGGAGGCAGCACGGGGCAGGCACATGTGTAATAGACAGGTGTAAGTACAGTGTCATTGGTGCCAGTAGTTGTACCATACTTGCCTACCCTCCCAGGATGGCTGGGAGGTTCCCGAAATTGGGTGACACTCCCGGCCCCCTGGAAAGGTAGGCAAGTGTCCTGCATCCGTCGCCAGCTCCCGCAAGCCCCACTTGGCCGCCCGCAACGGAGCACCAGTGCTGAATCGCGTCATCATAGCTGCGCCCCCCGCTCTCCAGCGCCTCTTTGCTCAGAACTGGATAGCGGGGGGTGGAGCACAATCACGTGTTTCATGCCGTCAGGCCACGGACATGCCCCGTCACTACCGGACACGCCCCTTGTTCACCGACCAGGCTGCCTCCTACCGGAAGAGGGGGCAGCAATAGTGGCAAGTATGAGTTGTACCTGGTTGTTCAGCTGTCGACCTCTTCCGGACCTCACATTACCAGCTTCAGTAGAAGGAACAAGACCCCAGGAAACAACCCCCATATAATCACCACGTCAGGACGGTGACTGAATGTTCATGTAACTGGCAGGATAACCGGTCACTGCTGTGGATTTAACGAAGGTTGAATAATGAAATACAATCACATTGCAATAAGATAGCAGCAATTCTGCCTAATATTCAGACACGCAGATGAAAAGAATGCACATTGCAGTATATACACTGACCACCAGGTGGCCGCTTATGCGTCACTTTGCTCAGTCCCCGTGTGACCTCTTTACATTAGAGTCAGTGCCATGTCACCAAAGGCTCAAAAGTTATAGAATGACCTCGCAGAGTTCCTACACAGTAACGTGTTCCTCACATATCAAGTCAACTCTTCCTTTAATGGATCCAGCTAAGAAGTGCAGGGGGTGGGAGGGGGGGGGGGGGGGGGCGGAGCACAGCTAAGGGGGGTACACGGAGCAATTTTTGCTTAATTTCCAAGCAATCTGACTAGATCTCTCCATGTGTATGGCCCATAGCGATAGCGATGTGCAGCCCCATGCGACGCCATCGCTGACAGACAGCCGACGGCCGTCTCAGCCCGGCGATCACCTCTACCTAATTGACAGGCAGAGGCGGTCACTGGGTGGGAGCGGGTGGGCCGGTGGCACTTGACTGCCGTTTTAGGGGTGCGGTCCGGGCCAAGCAGGCGAGCCCGTACCGTTCGGGGGACAGGCCGCGGTGGCTGTGTGACGTCACATGCAGCCGCTGCGACCCGGACAGCGACGAGTAGCTCCTGCCAGTGCGCAGGAGCTGCAATGCCAGGGAGCTACTCTTCCAGTACAAAAGCATCACCGCTGTGCGATGCTTTTGTACTTGTGCGACAGGGCAAGGACTGACATGCGGAACGGACTAGCCCTGAGCTGGGCGCCCCACCGCATGTCAGGGAAGCTGATCGTAGAGGTGCTGGGTGGTAGTGGGGTGCTGGGTGGTTGTCAGGTGCTGGGTGGTAGTGGGGTGCTGAGCGGAAGTCAGGTGCTGGGCAGTAGTGAGGTGCTGGGTGGTAGTCAGGTGCTGGGTGGTAGTGGGGTGCTGGGCAGTAGTGAGGTGCTGGGTGGTAGTGGGGTGCTGAGCGGAAGTCAGGTGCTGGGCAGTAGTGGGGTGCTGGGCGGTAGTCAGGTGCTGGGCGGTAGTGGGGTGCTGGGCGGTAGTCAGGTGCTGGGCGGTAGTGGGGTGCTGGGCAGTAGTGAGGTGCTGGGTGGTAGTGGGGTGCTGGGCAGTAGTGAGGTGCTGGGTGGTAGTGGGGTGCTGAGCGGAAGTCAGGTGCTGGGCAGTAGTGGGGTGCTGGGCGGTAGTCAGGTGCTGGGCGGTAGTGGGGTGCTGGGCGGTAGTCAGGTGCTGGGCGGTAGTGGGGTGCTGGGCAGTAGTGAGGTGCTGGGTGGTAGTCAGGTGCTGGGTGGTAGTGGGATGCTGGGTGGTAGTGGGATGCTTGGCAGTAGTGGGGTCCTGGGCGGTAGTGGGGTGCTGAGCGGAAGTCAGGTGCTGGGCAGTAGTGGGGTGCTGGGCGGTAGTCAGGTGCTGGGCGGTAGTGGGGTGCTGGGCGGTAGTCAGGTGCTGGCCGGTAGTGAGGTGCTGGCCGGTAGTCAGGTGCTGGGTGGTAGTGAGGTGCTGGGCGGTAGTGAGGTGCTGGCCGGTAGTCAGGTGCTGGGTGGAAGTGAGGTGCTGGGCGGTAGTGAGGTGCTGGCCGTAGTCAGGTGCTGGGTGGTAGTGGGGTGCTGAGCGGAAGTCAGGTGCTGGGCGGTAGTGAGGTGCTGGGCGGTAGTGGGGTGCTGGGTGGTAGTGAGGTGCTGGGCGGTAGTGGGGTGCTGGGTGGTAGTGAGGTACTGGGCGGTAGTGGGGTGCTGGGCGGTAGTCAGGTGCTGGGCGGTAGTGGGGTGCTGGGCAGTAATCAGGTGCTGGGCGGTAGTGGGGTGCTGGGCGGCAGTGGGGTGCTGGGTGGTAGTCAGGTGCTGGGCAGTAGTGGGGTGCTGGCGGTAGTCAGGTGCTGGGCGGTAGTGAGGTGCTGGGCGGTAGTGGGGTCCTGGGCGGCAGTGGGGTGCTGGGTGGTAGTCAGGTGCTGGGCAGTAGTGGGGTACTGGCGGTAGTCAGGTACTGGGCGGTAGTGGGGTGCTGGGCGGTAGTCAGGTGCTGGGCAGTAGTCAGGTGCTGGGTGGTAGTCAGGTGCTGGGTTGTAGTGAGGTGCTGGGCGGTAGTCAGGTGCTGGACTGTAGTGGGGTCCTGGGCAGTAGTGTGGTCCTGGGTGGTAGTCAGGTGCTGGGTGGTAGTGTGGTCCTGGGTGGTAGTCAGGTGCTGGGCGGTAGTCAGGTGCTGGGTGGTAGTGGGGTGCTGGGTGGTAGTGGGGTGCTGGGTGGTAGTCAGGTGCAGGGCAGTAGTCAGGTGCTGGGTCTGCTGGGGGCATATGTGTATCTGGCACTATACTGTGGGCGTTATGTGTAAGGCTGCTGATTGTGTGTATAGAGGGGGTGCTGGGCGGTAGTGAGGTGCTGGGTGGTAGTCAGGTGCTGGGTGGTAGTCAGGTGCAGGGCAGTAGTCAGGTGCTGGGTCTGATGGGGGCATATGTGTATCTGGCACTATACTGTGGGTGTTATGTGTAAGGCTGCTGATTGTGTGTATAGAGGGGGTGCTGGGCGGTAGTGAGGTGCTGGGCGGTAGTCAGGTGCTGGGTGGTAGTGTGGTCCTGGGTGGTAGTCAGGTCCTGGGCGGTAGTCAGGTGCTGGGACTTCTGGGGGCATATGTGTATCTGGCACTATACTGTGGGCGTTATGTGTAAGGCTGCTAATTGTGTGTATAGAGGGTTGCTGGGCGGTAGTAAAGGTGCTGGGTGGTAGTCAGGTGCTGGGTGGTAGTCAGGTGCAGGGCAGTAGTCAGGTGCTAGGTCTGCTGGGGGCATAAGTGTATCTGGCACTATACTGTGGGCGTTATGTGTAAGGTTGCTAATTGTGTATATAGAGGGGGTGCTGGGCGGTAGTGAGGTGCTGGGTGGTAGTCAGGTGCTGGGTTGTAGTGAGGTGCTGGGCGGTAGTCAGGTGCTGGGTTGTAGTGAGGTGCTGGGCGGTAGTCAGGTGCTGGACGGTAGTGGGGTCCTGGGCAGTAGTGTGGTCCTGGGTGGTAGTCAGGTGCTGGGTGGTAGTCAGGTGCTGGGTGGTAGTCAGGTGCTGGGACTGCTGGGGGCATATGTGTATCTGGCACTATACTGTGGGCGTTATGTGTAAGGCTGCTAATTGTGTGTATAGAGGTGGTGCTGGGTGGTAGTGAGGTGCTGGGTGGTAGTCAGGTGCTGGGTGGTAGTGGGGTGCTGGGTGGTAGTCAGGTGCTGGGCAGTAGTCAGGTGCTGGGACTGCTGGGGGCATATGTGTATCTGGCACTATACTGTGGGCGTTATGTGTAAGGCTGCTGATTGTGTGTATAGAGGGGGTGCTGGGTGGTAGTCAGGTGCTGGGTGGTAGTCAGATGCTGGGTGGTAGTGGGGTGCTGGGCGGTAGTCAGGTGCTGGGTGGTAGTCAGGTGCTGGGACTGCTGGGGGCATATGTGTATCTGGCACTATACTGTGGACGTTATGTGTAAGGCTGCTAATTGTGTGTATAGAGGGGTTGCTGGGCGGTAGTGAGGTGCTGGGCGGTAGTCAGGTGCTGGGTGGTAGTGGGGTGCTGGGTGGTAGTCAGGTGCTGGGCAGTAGTCAGGTGCTGGATGGTAGTGAGGTGCTGGGTGGTAGTCAGGTGCTGGGCAGTAGTCAGGTGCTGGGACTGCTGGGGGCATATGTGTATCTGGCACTATACTGTGGGTGTTATGTGTAAGGCTGCTGATTGTGTGTATAGAGGGGGTGCTGGGTGGTAGTGAGGTGCTGGGTGGGAGTCAGGTGCTCGGTGGTAGTGGGGTGCTGGGCGGTAGTCAGGTGCTGGGTGGTAGTCAGGTGCTGGGACTGCTTGGGGCATATGTGTATCTGGCACTATACTGTGGGCGTTATGTGTAAGGCTGCTAATTGTGTGTATAGAGGGGGTGCTGGGCGGTAGTGAGGTTCTGGGCGGTAGTCAGGTGCTGGGTGGTAGTGGGGTGCTGGGTGGTAGTCAGGTGCTGGGCAGTAGTCAGGTGCTGGGACTGCTGGGGGCATATGTGTATCTGGCACTATACTGTGGGCGTTATGTGTAAGGCTGCTGATTGTGTGTATAGAGGGGGTGCTGGGTGGTAGTGAGGTGCTGGGTGGTAGTCAGGTGCTGGGTGGTAGTGGGGTGCTGGGCGGTAGTCAGGTGCTGGGTGGTAGTCAGGTGCTGGGACTGCTGGGGGCATATGTGTATCTGGCACTATACTGTGGGCGTTATGTGTAAGGCTGCTGATTGTGTGTATAGAGGGGGTGCTGGGCGGTAGTGAGGTGCTGGGTGGTAGTCAGGTGCTGGGTGGTAGTCAGGTGCAGGGCAGTAGTCAGGTGCTGGGTCTGCTGGGGGCATATGAGTATCTGGCACTATACTGTGGGCGTTATGTGTAAGGCTGCTAATTGTGTGTATAGAGGGGGTGCTGGGCGGTAGTGAGGTGCTGGGCGGTGGTCAGGTGCTGGGTGGTAGTGTGGTCCTGGGTGGTAGTCAGGTGCTGGGACTGCTGGGGGCATATGTGTATCTGGCACTATACTGTGGGCGTTATGTGTAAGGCTGCTAATTGTGTATATAGAGGGGGTGCTGGGCGGTAGTGAGGTGCTGGGTGGTAGTCAGGTGCTGGGTTGTAGTGAGGTGCTGGGCGGTAGTCAGGTGCTGGACGGTAGTGGGGTCCTGGGCAGTAGTGTGGTCCTGGGTGGTAGTCAGGTGCTGGGTGGTAGTCAGGTGCTGGGTGGTAGTCAGGTGCTGGGACTGCTGGGGGCATATGTGTATCTGGCACTATACTGTGGGTGTTATGTGTAAGGCTGCTAATTGTGTGTATAGAGGTGGTGCTGGGCAGTAGTGAGGTGCTGGGTGGTAGTCAGGTGTTGGGTGGTAGTGGGGTGCTGGGTGGTAGTCAGGTGCTGGGCAGTAGTCAGGTGCTGGGACTGCTGGGGGCATATGTGTATCTGGCACTATACTGTGGGCGTTATGTGTAAGGCTGCTGATTGTGTGTATAGAGGGGGTGCTGGGTGGTAGTCAGGTGCTGGGTGGTAGTGGGGTGCTGGGCGGTAGTCAGGTGCTGGGTGGTAGTCAGGTGCTGGGACTGCTGGGGGCATATGTGTATCTGGCACTATACTGTGGGCGTTATGTGTAAGGCTGCTAATTGTGTGTATAGAGGGGTTGCTGGGCGGTAGTGAGGTGCTGGGCGGTAGTCAGGTGATGGGTGGTAGTGGGGTGCTGGGTGGTAGTGGGCAGTAGTCAGGTGCTGGATGGTAGTGAGGTGCTGGGTGGTAGTCAGGTGCTGGGTGGTAGTGGGGTGCTGGGTGGTAGTCAGGTGTTGGGTGGTAGTGGGGTGCTGGGTGGTAGTCAGGTGCTGGGCAGTAGTCAGGTGCTGGGACTGCTGGGGCATACGTGTATCTGGCACTATACTGTGGGCGTTATGTGTAAGGCTGCTAATTGGGTGTATAGAGGGGGTGCTGGGCGGTAGTGAGGTGCTGGGTGGTAGTCAGGTGCTGGGTGGTAGTGGGGTGCTGGGCAGTAGTCAGGTGCTGGGCGGTAGTCAGGTGCTGGGACTGCTGGGGGCATACGTGTATCTGGCACTATACTGTGGGCATTATGTGTAAGGCTGCTGATTGTGTGTATAGAGGGGGTGCTGGGTGGTAGTGAGGTGCTGGGTGGTAGTCAGGTGCTGGGTGGTAGTGGGGTGCTGGGCAGTAGTCAGGTGCTGGGCGGTAGTCAGGTGCTGGGACTGCTGGGGGCATACGTGTATCTGGCACTATACTGTGGGTGTTATGTGTAAGGCTGCTGATTGTGTGTATAGAGAGGGTGCTGGGCGGTAGTGAGGTGCTGGGTGGTAGTCAGGTGCTGGGTGGTAGTCAGGTGCAGGGCAGTAGTCAGGTGCTGGGTCTGCTGGGGGCATATGTGTATCTGGCACTATACTGTGGGTGTTATGTGTAAGGCTGCTAATTGTGTGTATAGAGGTGGTGCTGGGCAGTAGTGAGGTGCTGGGTGGTAGTCAGGTGTTGGGTGGTAGTGGGGTGCTGGGTGGTAGTCAGGTGCTGGGCAGTAGTCAGGTGCTGGGACTGCTGGGGGCATATGTGTATCTGGCACTATACTGTGGGCGTTATGTGTAAGGCTGCTAATTGTGTATATAGAGGGGGTGCTGGGCGGTAGTGAGGTGCTGGGTGGTAGTCAGGTGCTGGGTTGTAGTGAGGTGCTGGGCGGTAGTCAGGTGCTGGGTTGTAGTGAGGTGCTGGGCGGTAGTCAGGTGCTGGACGGTAGTGGGGTCCTGGGCAGTAGTGTGGTCCTGGGTGGTAGTCAGGTGCTGGGTGGTAGTCAGGTGCTGGGTGGTAGTCAGGTGCTGGGACTGCTGGGGGCATATGTGTATCTGGCACTATACTGTGGGTGTTATGTGTAAGGCTGCTAATTGTGTGTATAGAGGTGGTGCTGGGCAGTAGTGAGGTGCTGGGTGGTAGTCAGGTGCTGGGTGGTAGTGGGGTGCTGGGTGGTAGTCAAGTGCTGGGCAGTAGTCAGGTGCTGGGACTGCTGGGGGCATATGTGTATCTGGCACTATACTGTGGGCGTTATGTGTAAGGCTGCTGATTGTGTGTATAGAGGGGGTGCTGGGTGGTAGTCAGGTGCTGGGTGGTAGTCAGGTGCTGGGTGGTAGTGGGGTACTGGGCGGTAGTCAGGTGCTGGGTGGTAGTCAGGTGCTGGGACTGCTGGGGGCATATGTGTATCTGGCACTATACTGTGGGCGTTATGTGTAAGGCTGCTAATTGTGTGTATAGAGGGGTTGCTGGGCGGTAGTGAGGTGCTGGGCGGTAGTCAGGTGATGGGTGGTAGTGGGGTGCTGGGTGGTAGTGGGCAGTAGTGAGGTGCTGGATGGTAGTGAGGTGCTGGGTGGTAGTCAGGTGCTGGGTGGTAGTGGGGTGCTGGGTGGTAGTCAGGTGTTGGGTGGTAGTGGGGTGCTGGGTGGTAGTCAGGTGCTGGGCAGTAGTCAGGTGCTGGGCGGTAGTCAGGTGCTGGGACTGCTGGGGGCATACGTGTATCTGGCACTATACTGTGGGCGTTATGTGTAAGGCTGCTAATTGTGTGTATAGAGGGGTTGCTGGGCGGTAGTGAGGTGCTGGGCGGTAGTCAGGTGATGGGTGGTAGTGGGGTGCTGGGTGGTAGTGGGCAGTAGTGAGGTGCTGGATGGTAGTCAGGTGCTGGGTGGTAGTGAGGTGCTGGATGGTAGTGAGGTGCTGGGTGGTAGTCAGGTGCTGGGTGGTAGTGGGGTGCTGGGTGGTAGTCAGGTGTTGGGTGGTAGTGGGGTGCTGGGTGGTAGTCAGGTGCTGGGCAGTAGTCAGGTGCTGGGCGGTAGTCAGGTGCTGGGACTGCTGGGGGCATACGTGTATCTGGCACTATACTGTGGGCGTTATGTGTAAGGCTGCTAATTGTGTGTATAGAGGGGTTGCTGGGCGGTAGTGAGGTGCTGGGCGGTAGTCAGGTGATGGGTGGTAGTGGGGTGCTGGGTGGTAGTGGGCAGTAGTGAGGTGCTGGATGGTAGTCAGGTGCTGGGTGGTAGTGAGGTGCTGGATGGTAGTGAGGTGCTGGGTGGTAGTCAGGTGCTGGGTGGTAGTGGGGTGCTGGGTGGTAGTCAGGTGTTGGGTGGTAGTGGGGTGCTGGGTGGTAGTCAGGTGCTGGGCAGTAGTCAGGTGCTGGGCGGTAGTCAGGTGCTGGGACTGCTGGGGGCATACGTGTATCTGGCACTATACTGTGGGCGTTATGTGTAAGGCTGCTGATTGTGTGTATAGAGGGGGTGCTAGTAAGCCTTCAGATGGCCCTGCCCACACTCTCTGTCACTGGGACAGCGGGCAGCACTTCTCCCCATCACCTCAGCCAGGCAGAGCAGCAGCGCTCCTCCCTGCCATCTCCTCACATTACCTCAGGCAAAACTCCGCCCCTTCAGCTCTTCCCGCCCAGCACTAGCCAATCCTCAGTGACCCAGGCTTCTCACTCTGCCTGGCTGCGGTCATCCACCCCTGGGTCCTAGTGACTGTCAGATGGCTGTCACTGCTGCTGATGAGGGACAGGAGGGTGACCCCCCGCTGTTTTAGGACAGTTTGCTGCAGGGTCCTGCGGATAGCGTTGGCTCCAGTAGGGGCCACGCATGAGGAGCAGGAAGAGGTGAGATGCGCTGTGTGTGACACGCAGCCGGGCAGCAGCAGTGAAGCAGAGCACCAGCTGTCAGTAGACTGCGCATTTCTGGACTCGTGGATGCGCAGTCCGGATTTGCAGGGAGCTACATGAAAAACCGGGAGGGCAGGCAAGGCTTGCGGGGCAGCGGAGGCTCCGCTGAATGTGGGAGGGTAGGGAAGCCTGGTGTGTAGCTAGGCCTCTATGACTGCGTGCTGCGGCAGCTGAGTGGGCGCATACGCCGGCTTGCTGCAAGTAATGAGCAGGTGAAGTGACGTGAGAGGTGCAGTGTAACATGACAGGAGCTGATTGGCTGGTACTTTATCTCTACCCAAGCCTTAGTACATAGCCCCCGCAGTCCTGGAGATGCAGGGCTATAACAAGCACAGGGGTAGATGTATAATTAGGCAATAGGGGCTATAGCGTTATATGCTGCAGATACCGCGTCCCCCGGTATGAGGCGCCTGCGGAGTTTGTTCTAAGCCTGGGGCGCTGTGTGCCTCAGGGTTCTCCGACGCTCCTATCTATAGGTAGATACCGATAACCAGCGGCGGCTGCGGCACCTGAGAATCAGCATGGACGTTCCCACACGTATCCTAAGCCCGCTCCCAGACTCCCATTCAGTGGCGCACCCAGGGGGGGTTTCCGAGTACCCAGAAACCCCCCTCCACTAAAAAAAAAAAACAATTTTTTTTTTTTTTTTAGCTGCATGAGTATTGTTAATGACTGTCTAGCGTCCTCTGCAGCCTGCTGTCTTCCTGGTGGCACTTGCAAGTGCAATAAAAGTTTACTTTATTTTAATTATAGTACATATATATCCATGTGCCTACATATATACACATGTATATACATACATACATATAAACACACACACACATATGATATATATATATATATATATACATGTGTATATATATGTGTACTGTATGTGTGTGTATATATATATATATATATATATATATATGTGTGTGTGTGTAGATATATGTATATATATATATATATATATATATGTGTGTAGATATATATATATATATAGATATATATATATATATATACACACACACATACACACACACACACAGACACACTAGTTTTACGGACCCAGCATATACTGGGTCACCTCAGTCCCCACCCCCGTGATTGGCTCCGCCCAGTTCTGGAAACCCCCCCATGCAAATCCTGCGTTTGCCACTGCCATTGGCTTCACAGGAGTCTAGGGGTGGGTATAGGAGTGGGTGAAACCTCATGCTGATTCCTGGGTACCGCACGGCTCCGGGTACATTCAGCTCACCCGATCGCCGCAGGAACCAGCCAGCACATACATTACATACATCATAGCGTGTCCTAAGCGGTTCCCCCTGCACTATGTGGTCAGTGCTGCAGCCACCGCTGGTTATTGGTTATCCATCCTAATTACCGCTCTTATTGAGGGCGTGGCTTTCCTCAGGGACAATTTCCAGGCTCCGCGTGTAGCCCCTCCCCTCTATCCTCTCTAGCGCAGTACTCCATGGCATTGCGCATGCACAGGTCTCTAGCACGCGGATGCTGCCCCATTTTCCCGGTGATGTCTGGTGCGGTGCGGAACTCCGGAGAGGTACAGTACGTATAATTATATAATCATATGTGCACACAGGATAGATACACCAGTGCCTCCCTATCTGATCTGCTCCCTGTGCTGTCCGCTCAGTGCCATAAGTTACAGCGAGACGCTCTGCGCTGTCGTCTGCTCCCTGCTGTGTGATCTGATGTCATAGCGGTACGTTATTGTGTTACTGCTTATTTCTATGATGTTTCTATGACCCTTTATTGGTGCACACAAATGAAAATACTAAGGCCCTCATTCCGAGTCGTTCGCTCGGTATTTTTCTTCGCATCGCAGCGTTTTTCTGCTTAGTACGCATGCGCAATGTTCGCACTGCGACTGCGCCAAGTAATTTTGCTATGAAGATAGTATTTTTACTCACGGCTTTTTCTTCGCTCCGGCGATCGTAGTGTGATTGACAGGAAATGGGTGTTACTGGGCGGAAACACGGCGTTTTATGGGCGTGTGGATAAAAACGCTACCGTTTCCGGAAAAAACGCGGGAGTGGCTGGAGAAACGGAGGAGTGTCTGGGCGAACGCTGGGTGTGTTTGTGACGTCAAACCAGGAACGACAAGCACTGAACTGATCGCAGATACCGAGTAAGTGTGGAGCTACTCAGAAACTGCTAAGAAGTGTCTATTCGCAATATTGCTAATCTTTCGTTCGCAATTTTGATAAGCTAAGATTCACTCCCAGTAGGCGGCGGCTTAGCGTGTGTAACTCTGCTAAAATCGCCTTGCGAGCGAACAACTCGGAATGAGGGCCAAAATTCCATATGAGACACTCTCAAGTCACATTGCGTAGTCATAAGGCGCAATGACAGATCAGCGAGTGCTAGATCTTGGACTGTATTATGGGGGTCATTCCGACCCGATCGCACGCAGCGGTGCGAATGGGTCAGAACTGCGCATGCGCGCTGTCGCCGGGCAACGACACCAGGAACGAGGAAAGCGGTCTCAGCGGCGACCGCAAGAAGATTGACGCAAGGAAGGCTGACCGTTTTCCGGGAGTGGTCCAGCGAACGCAGACGTGTCCAGGCGTTTTGAGGGCGGATGTCTGATGTCAAATCCGGGACCTGCATCACTGGATCCGTCGCACAGGGTAAGTAGGTATAGGGCTGGTCTTGTTTTGCTACAGACTCGGCTGCACAAGCGTTCACAGCCCTGCTATGCTAATATACACTCCCCCATAGGCAGCGTCAGGTTGATCGCACGAGCAGCAAAAAGTTGCTACGTGCGATCAACTTGGAATGACCCCCTGTGTCCTTATATCACATGCACATTAATGCTCCTTGTTTGGGGGTCTCTGGCGGTGACGCTGCGTTATGAAGATGGAAGCGTCCTGTAAGCGCTGCTGCCGCCTATACAGCCGCTTTGTTATACACATCACCGTCTCATTGTCACTAACACAGAGGATTAGGACTCATCAGAATTCTGCATGGAGATCACACAAGATTAAAAAACAGAGAACTGTGAGATCCTTAAAGCATCTTATTACAGCTTTCATTTAGACGAGCTTTGTGCTAATGATTCATTAGGTTGTGCCCTTTCAATTGTCTTGTCTCGCAAATGCCAACACTATAGCACAGACTAGAATCCATCTCGCTCCTATTCCTCTATGCTATTCCATGCTCCTATTCCTTACTGCTATTCCTCGCTCCTATTCCTCACTCCTATACCTCGCTCCTATTCCTCTATGCTATTCCTCGCTCCTATTCCTTACTGCTATTCCTGTCTGCTATTCCTCGCTCCTATTCCTTACTGCTATACCTCGATCCTATTCCTGGCTGCTATACCTTGCTCCTATTCCTCGCTCCTATTCCTCGCTCCTATACCTCGCTTCTATACTTTGCTCCTATTCCTGGCTGCTATACCTTGCTCCTATTCCTCGCTCCTATACCTCGCTCCTATACCTCGCTTCTATTGCTCGCTCCTATTCCTCGCTCCTATTCCTCACTCCTATACCTCGCTCCTATACCTCGCTCCTATTCCTCGTTCCTATTCCTCGCTCCTTTTTCTCGCTCCTATTCCTCGTTCCTATACCTCGCTTCTATACTTCGCTCCTATTCCTTGCTCCTATTCCTGGCTGCTATACCTTGCTCCTATTCCTCGCTCCTATACCTCGCTCCTATACCTCGCTTCTATACCTTGCTCCTATTCCTTGTTTTTATTCCTAGTTCCTATTCCTCGCTCCTATACCTCGCTTCTATACCTCGCTCCTATTCCTCTCTGCTTTTCCTCGGTCCTATACCTCGCTCCTTTTTTACTTGCTCCTTTTCCTCGCTGCTATACCTCGCATATATACCTCGCTCCTTTTCCTTGCTCCTATTCCTCACTCCTATATGTGGCTCCTATTCCTTGCTCCTATTCCTCGCTCCTATACCTCGCTCCTATTCCTCTCTGCTTTTCCTCGGTCCTATACCTCACTCCTTTTCCTTGCTCCTTTTCCTCGCTGCTATACCTCGCATATATACCTCGCTCCTTTTCCTTGCTCCTATTCCTCACTCCTATATGTCGCTCCTATTCCTTGCTCTGATTCCTTGCTACTATACCTCGCTCCTATACCTTGCTCCTTTTCCTTGCTCCTATTCCTCACCTCTATACCTCGCTCCTATACCTCGCATCTATACCTCGCTCCTTTACCTTGCTCCTATTCCTCACTCCTATACCTCGCTCCTTTTCCTCGCTCCTATATGTCGCTCCTATTCCTTGCTCTGATTCCTTGCTACTATACCTCGCTCCTATACCTTGCTCCTTTTCCTTGCTCCTATTCCTCACCTCTATACCTCGCTCCTATACCTCGCTCCTTTTCCTCAATCCCATACCTCACCTCTATACCTCGCTCCTATACCTAGCATCTATACCTCGCTCCTTTTCCTCGCTCCTATTCCTCTCTGCTATACCTCACTCCTATACCTCACTCGCATTCCTCGCTCCTATACCTCGCTGCTATTCCTCGCTCCTTTTCCTCGCTCCTATACCTCGCTTCTATACCTCGCTCCTATTCCTCGCTCCTATTCCTCGCTGTTATACCTCACTCCTATTCCTCACTCCTATTCCTGGCTGCTATTCCTCGCTCCTATTCCTCGCTCCTATTCCTCGCTCCTATTCCTGGCTGCTATTCCTCGCTCCTATACCTCGCTCCTATTCCTCGCTCCTATACCTTGCTCCTATTGCTCGCTCCTATTCCTTGCTTCTATTCCTCTCTGTTTTACCTCGCTCCTATTCCTCGCTCCTATTCCTCTCTGTTTTACCTTGCTCCTATTCCTCGTTCCTATTCCTCACTCCTTTTCATCGCTCCTATTCCTCGTTCCTATTGCTCGCTCTTATTCCTCGCTCCTTTTCCTCGCTCCTATTCCTCTCTGCTATTCCTCTCTACTATTCCTCGCTCCTATTCCTCTCTGCTATTCCTCTCTATTATTCCTCGCTCCTATTCCTCACTCCTATTCCTCTCGCTCCTATTCCTCGCTCATATTCCTCTCTACTATTCCTCTCTGCTATTCCTCACTGCTATTCCTCACACCTATTCCTCTCGCTCCTATTCCTCTCAGCTATACCTCGCTCCTATTCCTCGCTCCTATTCCTCACTGCTATACCTCGCTCCTATTCCTCGCTCCTATTCCTCGCTACTATACCTCGCTGCTATTCCTCGCTCCTATTCCTCTCTTCTATACCTCGCTTCTATTCCTCGCTCCTATTCCTCATTCCTATTCCTCGCTACTATTCCTCGCTGCTATTCCTCGCTACTATTCCTCTCTGCTATTCCTCACTGCTGTTCCTCACTCATATTCCTCTCGCTGCTATTCCTCGCTCTTATTCCTCTCTGCTATACCTCGCTCCTATTCCTCGCTGTTATTCCTCGCTCCTATTCCTCACTCCTATACCTCGCTCCTATTCATCTTGCTCCTATACATCTCTGCTATTCCTTGCTCCTATTCCTCTCCGCTATACCTCGCTCCTATTCCTCGCTCCTACTCCTCTCTGCAATACCTCGCTCCGATGTCCTCGTTCCTATGTCTTCGCTCCTATTCCTCGCTCTTATTCTTCTCTGCTATTCCTCGCTCCAATTCCTCTCTGCTTTTCCTCGCTACTGTTCCTCGCTCCTATATTTCGCTGCTATTCCTCGCTTCGATTCCTTGCTCCTATTCCTTGCTCCTATTCTGCTCTGCTATTCCTCGCTCCTATTCCTCTCTCCTATTCCTCGCTCCTATATTTCGCTGCTATTCCTCGCTTCAATGCCTCACTCCTATACCTCGCTCCTATTCCTGGCTGCTATACCTCGCTCCTATTCCTGGCTGCTATACCTCGATCTTATTCCTCGTTCCTATTCCTAGCCACTATACCTCGCTCCTATACCTTGCTCCTATACCTCGCTCACATTCCTCGCTCCTATACCTCACATCTATACCCCGCATCTATACCTCGCTCCTTTTCCTCGCTCCCATTCCTCTCTGCTATACCTCGCTCCTATACCTCGCACCTATACCTTGCTCACATTCCTCGCTGCTATACTTCGCATCTATACCTCGCTCCTTTTCCTCGCTCCTATATGTCGTTCCTATACCTCACATCTATACCTCGCTCCTATATGTCGCTCCTATACCTCGCTCCTATACCTCACTCCTTTTACTCGCTCCTATTCCTCGCTCCTTTTCCTCGCTACTATTCCTCGCTACTATTCCTCGCTACTATTCCTCGCTCGTATACCTCACTCGTATACCTCGCTCCTTTTCCTCGCTACTATTCCTCGCTACTATTCCTCGCTCCTATACCTCGCTCGTATACCTCGCTCGTATACCTCGCTCCTTTTCCTCGCTTCTTTTTCTCGCTCCTATTCCTCACTCCTATTCCTCGCTCCTATACCTCGCTCCTATACCCCGCTCCTATACCTCACTTTTTTTCCTCGCTCCTATTCCTCGCTCCTTTTCCTCGCTCCTATTCCTTGCTCCTATACCTCGCATCTATACCTCGCTCCTATATGTCGCTCCTATTCCTCGCTCCTATTCCTTGCTCCTATACCTCGCTCCTATTCCTCGCTCCTAATCCTTGCTGCTATTACTCGCTCCTATACCTCGCTCCTATTCCTTGCTCCTATTCCTCGCTCCTATACCGGGCTGCTATACCTCGCTCCTATACCGGGCTGCTATACCTCGCTCCTATTCCTGGCTGCTATACCTCTCTCCTATTCCTCACTCCTATTCCTCGCTCCTTTTCCTTGCTCCTATTCCTCGCTCCTATATGTCGCTCCTATACCTCGCATCTATACCTTGCTCCTATATGTCGCTCCTATTCCTTGCTCCTATACCTCGCTCCTTTTCCTCGCTCCCATTACTCGCTCCTATACCTCGCTCCTATTCCTCACCTCTATACCTCGCTCCTATACCTCGCATCTATACGTCACTCCTTTTCCTCGCTCCTATACCTCACCTCTATATCCCGCTCCCATACCTCGCACTTTAGTAAATATACCCCATGGATTCTACATGGAGAAGTGGACCGACCCTCGTGTGAACATAGGTAAGTATGTGTGAATGTAGGTGTGCATGTATGTAATAAAGTTATACTTTGAAGGTGTGTGAGTTCTGTTTTTATTTGGGTATTTTTTTGTAGTAGTACTACAGGTACCAGCGGGCCCGTTTTTCCACCGCATGCTGGTACTTGTGGTTCTCCAAGTACCAGCTTGCGGGGGAGGCTTGCTGGGACTTGTAGTACTGCTGCAAAAAACAATATCCTATATTTTTCACAAGGCTATCAGCCCCCCATCCGCAGCCCTTGGGCTTCACCCCTGGCCCTTGGGTGGCTGGAGGGGGGGACCCCTTGATTTAAGGGGTTCCAACTCCTCCAGGGTACCCCGGCCAGGGGTGACTAGTTAGTGATTTAATGCCAGGGCCGCAGGGACCTATATAAAAGTATCCCCCGGCTGTGGCATTATCTCAATGACTAGTGGAGCCCGGTGCTGGTTCCAAAAATACGGGGGACCCCTACGCTTTTTGTCCCCCGTATTTTTGGCACCAGGACCAGGCGCAGAGCCCGGTGCTGGTTGTTAAAATTAGAGATGAGCGCCGGAAATTTTTCGGGTTTTGTGTTTTGGTTTTGGGTTCGGTTCCGCGGCCGTGTTTTGGGTTCGACCGCGTTTTGGCAAAACCTCACCGAATTTTTTTTGTCGGATTCGGGTGTGTATTGGATTCGGGTGTTTTTTTCCAAAAAACCTAAAAAACAGCTTAAATCATAGAATTTGGGGGTCATTTTGATCCCAAAGTATTATTAACCTCAATAACCATAATTTCCACTCATTTTCAGTCTATTCTGAATACCTCACACCTCACAATATTATTTTTAGTCCTAAAATTTGCACCGAGGTCGCTGGATGACTAAGCTAAGCGACCCTAGTGGCCGACACAAACACCTGGCCCATCTAGGAGTGGCACTGCAGTGTCACGCAGGATGGCCCTTCCAAAAAACACTCCCCAAACAGCACATGACGCAAATAAAAAAAGAGGCGCAATGAGGTAGCTGTGTGAGTAAGATAAGCGACCCTAGTGGCCGACACAAACACCGGGCCCATCTAGGAGTGGCACTGCAGTGTCACGCAGGATGGCCCTTCCAAAAAACACTCCCCAAACAGCACATGACGCAAAGAAAAAAAGAGGCACAATGAGGTAGCTGTGTGAGTAAGATAAGCGACCCTAGTGGCCGACACAAACACCGGGCCCATCTAGGAGTGGCACTGCAGTGTCACGCAGGATGGCCCTTCCAAAAAACACTCCCCAAACAGCACATGACGCAAAGAAAAAAAGAGGCGCAATGAGGTAGCTGTGTGAGTAAGATAAGCGACCCTAGTGGCCGACACAAACACCGGGCCCATCTAGGAGTGGCACTGCAGTGTCACGCAGGATGGCCCTTCCAAAAAACACTCCCCAAACAGCACATGACGCAAAGAAAAAAAGAGGCGCAATGAGGTAGCTGTGTGAGTAAGATGAGCGACCCTAGTGGCCGACACAAACACCGGGCCCATCTAGGAGTGGCACTGCAGTGTCACGCAGGATGGCCCATCCAAAAAACACTCCCCAAACAGCACATGACGCAAAGAAAAAAAGAGGCGCAATGAGGTAGCTGTGTGAGTAAGATAAGCGACCCTAGTGGCCGACACAAACACCGGGCCCATCTAGGAGTGACACTGCAGTGTCACGCAGGATGGCCCTTCCAAAAAACACTCCACAAACAGCACATGACGCAAAGAAAAAAAGAGGCGCAATGAGGTCGCTGTGTGAGTAAGATAAGCGACCCTAGTGGCCGACACAAACACCGGGCCCATCTAGGAGTGGCACTGCAGTGTCACGCAGGATGGCCCTTCCAAAAAACACTCCCCAAACAGCACATGATGCAAAGAAAAAAAGAGGCGCAATGAGGTAGCTGAGTGAGTAAGATAAGCGACCCTAGTGGCCGACACAAACACCGGGCCCATCTAGGAGTGGCACTGCAGTGTCACGCAGGATGGCCCTTCCAAAAAACACTCCCCAAACAGCACATGACGCAAAGAAAAAAAGAGGCGCAATGAGGTAGCTGTGTGAGTAAGATAAGCGACCCTAGTGGCCGACACAAACACCTGGCCCATCTAGGAGTGGCACTGCAGTGTCACGCAGGATGGCCCTTCCAAAAAACACTCCACAAACAGCACATGACGCAAAGAAAAAAAGAGGCGCAATGAGGTAGCTGTGTGAGTAAGATAAGCGACCCTAGTGGCCGACACAAACACCGGGCCCATCTAGGAGTGGCACTGCAGTGTCACGCAGGATGGCCCTTCCAAAAAACACTCCACAAACAGCACATGACGCAAAGAAAAATTAAAGAAAAAAGAGGTGCAAGATGGAATTGTCCTTGGGCCCTCCCACCCACCCTTATGTTGTATAAACAGGACATGCACACTTTAACCAACCCATCATTTCAGTGACAGGGTCTGCCACACGACTGTGACTGAAATGACGGGATGGTTTGGACCCCCACCAAAAAAGAAGCAATTAATCTCTCCTTGCACAAACTGGCTCTACAGAGGCAAGATGTCCACCTCATCATCATCCTCCGATATATCACCGTGTACATCCCCCTCTTCACAGATTATCAATTCGTCCCCACTGGAATCCACCATCTCAGCTCCCTGTGTACTTTGTGGAGGCAATTGCTGCTGGTCAATGTCTCCATGGAGGAATTGATTATAATTCATTTTAATGAACATCATCTTCTCCACATTTTCTGGATGTAACCTCGTACGCCGATTGCTGACAAGGTGAGCGGCGGCACTAAACACTCTTTCGGAGTACACACTTGTGGGAGGGCAACTTAGGTAGAATAAAGCCAGTTTGTGCAAGGGCCTCCAAATTGCCTCTTTTTCCTGCCAGTATAAGTACGGACTGTGTGACGTGCCTACTTGGATGCGGTCACTCATATAATCCTCCACCATTCTTTCAATGGTGAGAGAATCATATGCAGTGACAGTAGACGACATGTCCGTAATCGTTGTCAGGTCCTTCAGTCCGGACCAGATGTCAGCATCAGCAGTCGCTCCAGACTGCCCTGCATCACCGCCAGCGGGTGGGCTCGGAATTCTGAGCCTTTTCCTCGCACCCCCAGTTGCGGGAGAATGTGAAGGAGGAGATGTTGACAGGTCGCGTTCCACTTGACTTGACAATTTTCTCACCAGCAGGTCTTTCAACCCCAGCAGACTTGTGTCTGCCGGAAAGAGAGATCCAAGGTAGGCTTTAAATCTAGGATCGAGCACGGTGGCCAAAATGTAGTGCTCTGATTTCAACAGATTGACCACCCGTGAATCCTTGTTAAGCGAATTAAGGGCTCCATCCACAAGTCCCACATGCCTAGCGGAATCGCTCCGTGTTAGCTCCTCCTTCAATGTCTCCAGCTTCTTCTGCAAAAGCCTGATGAGGGGAATGACCTGACTCAGGCTGGCAGTGTCTGAACTGACTTCACGTGTGGCAAGTTCAAAGGGCAGCAGAACCTTGCACAACGTTGAAATCATTCTCCACTGCGCTTGAGACAGGTGCATTCCACCTCCTATATTGTGCTGAATTGTATAGGCTTGAATGGCCTTTTGCTGCTCCTCCAACCTCTGAAGCATATAGAGGGTTGAATTCCACCTCGTTACCACTTCTTGCTTCAGATGATGGCAGGGCAGGTTCAGTTGTTTTTGGTGGTGCTCCAGTCTTCTGTACGTGGTGCCTGTACGCCGAAAGTGTCCCGCAATTCTTCTGGCCACCGACAGCATCTCTTGCACGCCCCTGTCGTTTTTAAAAAAATTCTGCACCACCAAATTCAAGGTATGTGCAAAACATGGGACGTGCTGGAATTTGCCCATATTTAATGCACACACAATATTGCTGGCGTTGTCCGATGCCACAAATCCACAGGAGAGTCCAATTGGGGTAAGCCATTCCGCGATGATCTTCCTCAGTTGCCGTAAGAGGTTTTCAGCTGTGTGCGTATTCTGGAAACCGGTGATACAAAGCGTAGCCTGCCTAGGAAAGAGTTGGCGTTTGCGAGATGCTGCTACTGGTGCCACCGCTACTGTTCTTGCGGCGGGAGTCCATACATCTACCCAGTGGGCTGTCACAGTCATATAGTCCTGACCCTGCCCTGCTCCACTTGTCCACATGTCCGTGGTTAAGTGGACATTGGGTACAGCTGCATTTTTTAGGACACTGGTGACTCTTTTTCTGAGGTCTGTGTACATTTTCGGTATCGGACAAGAAGAACGACCGTGCACCGGTATGTATAAATTGCAAAAATTATACGAAACCAACAATTGGACAATTATATTACTGGAAAGAAAATTGCAAACTTTCTAATTATGTCCCTATTGGTGGTGCGCCCAGAGCTAGAGAGTACAAGTACTGGCAGAGGGAGAGAAAGAAAGCTCTTGTGTGGGCGCACTCTTAAAAATGAAGAAAATATTGTTCAATTAATTGCTGAAAGTTATTAAAATTTATGTTTATTAATCAAGAGTTAAAAAACAAGTTACCCCTCTACGATCCAAAGGAAAAAATGTAAATATAATAAAGACATGAGAAAATGTAAAAATGTTCTGGTCTGTTAATCACATGAGAAGGATTAGAAAGGCTGCAGACACCTAATAGTCTAACACCCGTTTCTCCTGACCAGTACAGATAATCTGTATTAATGAAACCGACCAAGGAGGTCACTAGCTGTAGAAGGTCAAATAATGTGTCTTAGAGAACCACTGAAATCAGGTTGATTCTAAGCAATTTAATATTCACCTATTATTCCATGTTACTCAGAATTGGAGATATCTATATTGATATAACCTGAACGCAGAAAGAAGAGAAGAAAGTTTTGAAAGAACAAATAGTGGTGATACTGCTGTTGGTGTCCACCCTTCTGAGGAAGGGGAATAGTCCCTACTCTACAACACCAGGTATTCCCAAGGAGTCCCCTCTCAAAGTACTGACCCGGCCCAACGCTGTTTCGCTTCCAAGATCAGACGAGATCGGGCATTAGCAGCGTGGTGTGATAGTAGAGAGGCTATCTACCAATGAGAGTGCACCTATATACAGATGGTAGAGTAAAGATTTAGAAAGATAAGGCCATGTAGATCTGCTTTCCACGTTAGGCGGGGTGAGCAAAATGTCACTTAATGGCAAAGTGCACCCTGGATCGTGAATGAGAGTCTACGGAAAAATAGTAAGTGCTGAAAAGAACAAGGATATTGTCACTTTTTAAATTGGACTGGTGGTTATTAACCCTGGTGGGAAACCACGTCACAGAGTATGCAGCGTCAGATAAGATAGTACATGGAGATATACTTCACATATGTGTACATTTTTGTACAAAGCAACACATCATTACTTTGAAAAAAACCTAAAAAGGTATAGCACACTGTATACAAAAGAAAATGAAATAGTATGAAGAGTGAGTATAATCTGTAATCTATGGGGTTTATCAGGCTATAATATGCACAGAAAATCCAAAATAATTGGCTTGCGGTGTGAATGGTGTATCAAGCAAAAAGAAGCACTTATTGCCGTGATATTGTTCTGCAGTCTGTAGGGTTAATCGTATGCAAGAAAAAATCTCCAACATGCAGCATGCAATGTGGAGTAGTGTGCCAAATAAGCACATATACCAATAATGCTAGCCTGTGATATGTGGGATTGTAGTACTACGATGTGCACAGAAAATTACAACTACTGAATGTGCAATACATGTGCCCAATGAAAAAAAGGGTACTTATAAAAATGAAAAAAATTCAAACATAAATTGCAGATGAAAAATGGCAGATAGAAAAGTGATACTCAAGATATCAGGATCTGGAAATAGGTGAAAATGCGGGATCCTCCAAGGACAGGTTCCATGCTGTGAATCCGTGGAAAACGCGTTTCGCCCGTTTGGGCTTGTTCACTTCCGGGATCTCATGGTCAGTACTGTGTGCGGGGTTTAAAAACCCTGCTAGTGTCAGGTAGCAGCCAATGGGTTTTCTTTTCTTTTCTTCCCCCCCGATCCTTTTTAGCAGCTACCTCAATTTTTGAGTCTTTACTGCCCATTGCTTTGGTCTCTCAACTGATCATAACTACCCAGGACAAAATCTTTTCATAAAGATTTTTCGTACGTACCATGTCCACCTTTTCATTGAAAACAGAATTATCCAAACGTCCGAACACCAATATCTCTGATCCTTTCTCAGATACTTATGAACACACTTCTCCCAACTCAGATTGGCGCACCTCTTTTTCCAAATTACAAAAAAATTTACAAAAGAGGATACGCCTATCATGGGATGTCACCACATTAGAAAATTACATTAAATATAAGATTGTACCCCGTGGCCTTAGACCCAAGGTATTTCCCTCCTTTCCCCTTGCTAGTGAGAACCTGAAGAGTGAATGGGAGGCAGCATTATTAAAGTGTTCCAACGAACTACTTCACCTTCTGGTCAAACACGACACTCTTTTATTAGATCAAGTTGAGAAGGAGATAGATGAAATTGGGAAAACATTGGAAACCTGGGAGAAGGATTTGCCTTTTCAAGCAGCCTTTGAAAAACATAAAAAAGAAATCGACCTATACGAACAAACGATAGTGGATCGCAAACGGACTAAATTCATTCGAGACAAACAGGATTTTGCGAAAGGGGATATTTTTAGGTGGAACCCTACACCCCTCAGTAGAAACCGAAAACAGAGGGAAGACCCTACCTTTTCAGAATTTGAATCTTCTACCAGCGGTGATTCAGCCAGTGAAACTTTTGAGAATCAGGAGGAAATTGACAACTTTCATCCCCGTTTTTTAGGCTCAGGTCAGAGACCAAGAGGCCGTATCAGAACACGAGGAAAACAAGGAGAGGGAGAAAGAAGAAACGACGGTCGAAACTCAGATTGGGACATACCGAGGACAGCACGATACCCAGCCCGTCAGAGAAAAACAGTGAGATAGATTCTAACAACTCTAGCTCACTACAAGTTATCAATCTCTCCTCTAGATCCCTCTCCCCAGATCACATGGCAGTACTCACTAAGGGACTCTCCTTTTCACCATCCAAGTCGTTCAATCGATTTTCTTGGGAAAAGGATTTGAGACTGTTCGGGAGGAAGCTTCTTCTAAAAAAATTCTTCTCCAAACAGCAAGGCAGACAATCAGAGAATATCGCTGATCCCGATCTTACCACCGATGATTTTAATGCCATTCGTGAGTTGGAAGAACTACAGGCCGAATCCAGTATGGATGCACCAGCCACATACAGGCCCCAGTGTAGGCCCAAATCCACGTTCTTTCCTCCTGATAACAACAACCCAGAGATTAAGGTGTTTCTGAATAGAGTTTCCAAAGAATTTGACGAAATCTACGCCCAGAGTCGACATGGCCTTCATCATTTTCCTTCCAATCTAAAATTCAAGGAGCGTAAAGCCCTACAGGAATTGGAAACCTGGCATGATGTCATCTTCAAACCGTCTGACAAAGGCGGTAACATCGTACTTTGGCCACGAGAAATGTATATTACTGAGGCTTACCGACAACTTCATAACACCTCCTGTTATAAGAAACTTCTTAGTGACCCAACCATCAGATTTATGAATTCTTACAATTCTATAATACAACACGCAACAACACAAGGTACTATCACCAAACCAGAGCAAAAATATTTAACAACCCAGAATCCGAAAACACCTACCTTTTACTTACTTCCCAAGGTACACAAAGATGCCTCTGTGCCACCTGGAAGACCGATTATGTCTGGTAACGGTGGACTTCTGGAACAACCAAGTCGTTTTTTGGATCTCCATCTCCGTGAATTTGTCCTTTCTTTACCCTCTTATTTGCAGGATACAGCGGACTTACTACGCAAAATTCATAATATACACTGTGAAGAAAATCTCCTATTGGTAACTCTGGATGTAGAAGCACTCTACACGAGCATTAATCACCATCAAGGCATCACAGCTGTGAAATACTATTTAGATCAAGGAGGAGCCAGTGACTTTTCAACTTTTCTTCTGTTGCTGCTTGATTTTGTCCTATCTAAAAATTACTTTGTTTTTCAGGACCAATTTTTCCTGCAAATAAGGGGAACCGCAATGGGCGCAGCATGCGCCCCCACTTACGCCAATCTGTTTTTGGGATGGTGGGAGCATTTTTATGTCTTTAATGCTGGAAACGAAAGATACACCACGCATGTGGAATTGTGGTTGAGGTATATCGATGACGTTTTCATTATCTGGAACGGAGAAAGAGATTTATTAGTGGAATTCATTGGAACACTTAATACCAATGATTTAAATATCAGGTTGACCCACACCATCAGTTCAGACAGGGTTCCGTTTCTTGACCTAAATATCTACAGATCCCACACGGGCTATTTGGAAACAGAGCTATATCGGAAGGAGACGGCAACCAACAGTCTCCTTCTCCAAACTAGCTCACATTTCCCTCCAACTATTGAGAATATACCCAAAGGAGAATATCTCAGGCTAAGGCGCAATTGCTCCGAGGACCACGTTTACAAAACCAAGAGCTGGGAACTTACTAATCGACTTCATGCCAGAGGATATAGTAAACGGTCACTCAAACGAGCCTATCAGGCCACCACATCTATCAAGAGAAATCACTTAATTTTTGGGGCTAAGAAGGCAACACCGGAAAATGAAGAGACAATCAGATTTATAGGAACATTTTGTCCCGAATGGAGAATGCTTAAGGATGCCATAACCAAACACCTTCCTATACTTCAGATGGATCCTGATCTATCTCCCATTGTAGGCCCCACGGTACAGATGAGCTGGCGCAGATCCAGAAACATCAAAGACCAATTAGTTCGGAGCCATTTGTTAACCTCAACACGCAGGAAGCCAGTGACAACAGGTTCCTTTCCGTGTGGCCAGTGTAAGTCGTGCACGCACATACTGCAAACTAATACGGTCACAGACAAATATGGCCAACTAACCAAGTTACGTCACTTTTTCAACTGTAACACACAAGCAGTAATTTACTGCATCACTTGCAGTTGCAATGTAAAATATGTCGGCATGACCACACGCAAACTGAAAGAGAGGGTCCTGGAACACGTTGGGAACATTCGAAATGCATCGAAGGATCTGGCACGAATGAAACAACTCACCACGGTTGCCAAACATTTCCACCATCAACACAATGGATCAACCAAGGAATTAAAAGTCTTTGGTCTAGATCGCATCAACTTGGGCATACGAGGAGGCGATATGACCAAAGAACTATATAAAAAAGAGAGCGAGTGGATCTTTCGCCTTGGGAGTCTCAGACCACTTGGACTGAATGAAAATATAAATTATGGTGCCTTTTTATAATTTTGTTTAATCTACAATAATTTTTACACCTTTATTGTTTTCATTATTTAAATTTTATATTTTTTCTTTTTTCTTTTCTTTCACTTCCCATTCAATATACTGCATCATCACCGTCCCCTAACAACCTCACAGCGTCTATCACTCGTACACATCACACATACATGTTTCCACATTAATCCTAACAGCATATCCAACTTTTTCAACTTTCTTTCTCTCCCCTATTGTGATAAACTAATTCAATATATTTGTCCCTTTCACGTCATCCAAACATCACTTTGCACAGGTTTCCTCCACCCTTCCTATTATACCTTCCCCTGCTCACCTTTTAACATTTATCCACCACCATTCCCATATACATGCGTGACTTTATTTTTTCATAATCCACTCAACTTTCAATCCTCCATTATAACACTGTTTTTATTATAAAACAGGGGATTCAGGCATTTACTGCAGCCCCATCTCTATGGGTAACATAATTAACCTCATCCATGTCACCTGTCAAGCGCCACACACAATTAAATACTATACAATTTACACCACCCCCATTCCCAGCACAATTCTATATTATTCACATAATCACCATACCCACATCCCCTTTTAACCCCCAGTTGCACGTATCTCCCCATATTTTTTTTCCCCATACCGCCAGGGTAATTCATTGCCCCCAACATATATATTTTCTCACTTCCCCTTCCCATCTCCTATCTCCTCACACTCCTCTCTCCCCTCATGTACATAATTTCCCCCTATTTCACTTCTCTTTTCTGCATATTCCATTATCTCCTGTCCTAATCCCATTTTCAACCACACTCCCCTCCCTTTTCCCTTTCTCCCCTTTTTCCCCCCCTCCCCCCCTTTTTTTACCTATCATCCTATATATCACATTTATATAACTCCCTGTCCTTGTTTCTCTCCTCTTGCAACAATCACCCATATAAGCTTCCCATCCTATGGCCTATCGCACGTACCACGGCCAATTCATCTCTATTCTGGATATCAGCATACCCTTGTGATTTACAATATTCAACTATAATCACCTCTCTAATTTATCACTTTTTGTGTTTTCTCTCTTTTTCAACAACAATTATACATTTTTTCTATTTCTGGCAGCTTTGCCCCTTTCCAATATGGCACCTTAGCATTCATCCCAGCGATCTATTTTTCCTGCATTTGCAGCAAGCTATGTATCATCTACATACTAACATATCCCTCATAGACCAACCTAATGAGTGACATTAACACACTGATTAGTCAAGATATTTCACAATCTCTCTCCTATTGACCTCCGGTGCATATGGACTTCCTATACCCCTCGTCCGTTCTACAGTGTTACCAACTCCTTCACTTATACTATTCCCTATATACCTTGTCGATAATTTAGTACCTTTAATATCCTGGTACTTTATAATAATATTTATATATTTCCCCCCCTTTTCATCGATATATGCCCTATAAACGGGACGTACTTCTGGCAATACCATTTCCAATATGGCGCCACCGTCTTCCCCGTTTTATAGGTTCCCCCACTGTCCTTACTGCATTACTCATGTCCGTGAGCCTCTCTTTTAGTCCGCCCACATGCCACGTCATCTCTCGCACCCATGCTCGGATTGGCTGGGATGCGTCATCAATCCTTTTGGCTTCCCACGTCTCCATGGGAACTCCCATACCTCCTCCCCTATGTCTATTTGGGTACGTACAACCCATTGGCTGCTACCTGACACTAGCAGGGTTTTTAAACCCCGCACACAGTACTGACCATGAGATCCCGGAAGTGAACAAGCCCAAACGGGCGAAACGCGTTTTCCACGGATTCACAGCATGGAACCTGTCCTTGGAGGATCCCGCATTTTCACCTATTTCCAGATCCTGATATCTTGAGTATCACTTTTCTATCTGCCATTTTTCATCTGCAATTTATGTTTGAATTTTTTCATTTTTATAAGTACCCTTTTTTTCATTGGGCACATGTATTGCACATTCAGTAGTTGTAATTTTCTGTGCACATCGTAGTACTACAATCCCACATATCACAGGCTAGCATTATTGGTATATGTGCTTATTTGGCACACTACTCCACATTGCATGCTGCATGTTGGAGATTTTTTCTTGCATACGATTAACCCTACAGACTGCAGAACAATATCACGGCAATAAGTGCTTCTTTTTGCTTGATACACCATTCACACCGCAAGCCAATTATTTTGGATTTTCTGTGCATATTATAGCCTGATAAACCCCATAGATTACAGACTATACTCACTCTTCATACTATTTCATTTTCTTTTGTATACAGTGTGCTATACCTTTTTAGGTTTTTTTCAAAGTAATGATGTGTTGCTTTGTACAAAAATGTACACATATGTGAAGTATATCTCCATGTACTATCTTATCTGACGCTGCATACTCTGTGACGTGGTTTCCCACCAGGGTTAATAACCACCAGTCCAATTTAAAAAGTGACAATATCCTTGTTCTTTTCACCACTTACTATTTTTCCGTAGACTCTCATTCACGATCCAGGGTGCACTTTGCCATTAAGTGACATTTTGCTCACCCCGCCTAACGTGGAAAGCAGATCTACATGGCCTTATCTTTCTAAATCTTTACTCTACCATCTGTATATAGGTGCACTCTCATTGGTAGATAGCCTCTCTACTATCACACCACGCTGCTAATGCCCGATCTCGTCTGATCTTGGAAGCGAAACAGCGTTGGGCCGGGTCAGTACTTTGAGAGGGGACTCCTTGGGAATACCTGGTGTTGTAGAGTAGGGACTATTCCCCTTCCTCAGAAGGGTGGACACCAACAGCAGTATCACCACTATTTGTTCTTTCAAAACTTTCTTCTCTTCTTTCTGCGTTCAGGTTATATCAATATAGATATCTCCAATTCTGAGTAACATGGAATAATAGGTGAATATTAAATTGCTTAGAATCAACCTGATTTCAGTGGTTCTCTAAGACACATTATTTGACCTTCTACAGCTAGTGACCTCCTTGGTCGGTTTCATTAATACAGATTATCTGTACTGGTCAGGAGAAACGGGTGTTAGACTATTAGGTGTCTGCAGCCTTTCTAATCCTTCTCATGTGATTAACAGACCAGAACATTTTTACATTTTCTTATGTCTTTATTATATTTACATTTTTTCCTTTGGATCGTAGAGGGGTAACTTGTTTTTTAACTCTTGATTAATAAACATAAATTTTAATAACTTTCAGCAATTAATTGAACAATATTTTCTTCATTTTTAAGAGTGCGCCCACACAAGAGCTTTCTTTCTCTCCCTCTGCCAGTACATTTTCGGTATCGCCTGCCTAGAGAAATGGAACCTAGATGGTATTTGGTACCGGGGACACAGTACCTCCAACAAGTCTCTAGTTGGCTCTGCAGTAATGATGGATACCGGAACCACGTTTCTCACCACCCAGGATGCCAAGGCCTCAGTTATCCGCTTTGCAGTAGGATGACTGCTGTGATATTTCATCTTCCTCGCAAAGGACTGTTGGACAGTCAATTGCTTGGTGGAAGTAGTAAAAGTGGTCTTACGACTTCCCCTCTGGGATGACCATCGACTCCCAGCAGCAACAACAGCAGCGCCAGCAGCAGTAGGCGTTACACGCAAGGATGCATCGGAGGAATCCCAGGCAGGAGAGGAATCGTCAGAATTGCCAGTGACATGGCCTGCAGGACTATTGGCATTCCTGGGGAAGGAGGAAATTGACACTGAGGGAGTTGGTGGGGTGGTTTGCGTGAGCTTGGTTACAAGAGGAAGGGATTTACTGGTCAGTGGACTGCTTCCGCTGTCACCCAAAGTTTTTGAACTTGTCACTGACTTATTATGAATGCGCTGCAGGTGACGTATAAGGGAGGATGTTCCGAGGTGGTTAACGTCCTTACCCCTACTTATTACAGCTTGACAAAGGCAACACACGGCTTGACACCTGTTGTCCGCATTTCTGTTGAAATACTTCCACACCGAAGAGCTGATTTTTTTGGTATTTTCACCAGGCATGTCAGTGGCCATATTCCTCCCACGGACAACAGGTGTCTCCCCGGGTGCCTGACTTAAACAAACCACCTCACCATCAGAATCCTCCTGGTCAATTTTCTCCCCAGCGCCAGCAACACCCATATCCTCCTCATCCTGGTGTACTTCAACACTGACATCTTCAATCTGACTATCAGGAACTGGACTGCGGGTGCTCCTTCCAGCACTTGCAGGGGGCGTGCAAATGGTGGAAGGCGCATGCTCTTCACGTCCAGTGTTGGGAAGGTCAGGCATCGCAATCGACACAATTGTAGTCGGACTCTCCTTGTGGATTTGGGATTTCGAAGAACGCACAGTTCTTTGCGGTGCTACTGCTTTTGCCAGCTTGAGTCTTTTCATTTTTCTAGCGAGAGGCTGAGTGCTTCCATCCTCATGTGAAGCTGAACCACTAGCCATGAACATAGGCCAGGGCCTCAGCCGTTCCTTGCCACTCCGTGTGGTAAATGGCATATTGGCAAGTTTACGCTTCTCCTCCGACAATTTTATTTTAGGTTTTGGAGTCCTTTTTTTACTGATATTTGGTGTTTTGGATTTGACATGCTCTGTACTATGACATTGGGCATCGGCCTTGGAAGACGACGTTGCTGGCATTTCATCGTCTCGGCCATGACTAGTGGCAGCAGCTTCAGCACGAGGTGGAAGTGGATCTTGATCTTTCCCTAATTTTGGAACCTCAACATTTTTGTTCTCCATATTTTAATAGGCACAACTAAAAGGCACCTCAGGTAAACAATGGAGATGGATGGATACTAGTATACTTATGGATGGACTGCCGAGTGCCGACACAGAGGTAGCTACAGCCGTGGACTACCGTACTGTGTTTGCTGCTAATATAGACTGGATGATAATGATATGAAATCAATATATATATGTATATATAATATCACTAGTACTGCAGCCGGACAGGTAGATATATATTTATTAGGTAATGATGACTGATGACGGACCTGCTGGACACTGTCAGCTCAGCAGCACCGCAGACTGCTACAGTAAGCTACTATAGTAGTATGTATCAAGAAGAAAGAAAAAAAAAAAACCACGGGTAGGTGGTATACAATTATGGATGGACTGCCGAGTGCCGACACAGAGGTAGCTACAGCCGTGGACTACCGTACTGTGTCTGCTGCTAATATAGACTGGATGATAATGATATGAAATCAATATATATATGTATATATAATATCACTAGTACTGCAGCCGGACAGGTAGATATATATTTATTAGGTAATGATGACTGATGACGGACCTGCTGGACACTGTCAGCTCAGCAGCACCGCAGACTGCTACAGTAAGCTACTATAGTAGTATGTATCAAGAAGAAAGAAAAAAAAAAAACCACGGGTAGGTGGTATACAATTATGGATGGACTGCCGAGTGCCGACACAGAGGTAGCTACAGCCGTGGACTAACGTACTGTGTCTGCTGCTAATATAGACTGGATGATAATGATATGAAATCAATATATATATGTATATATAATATCACTAGTACTGCAGCCGGACAGGTAGATATATATTTATTAGGTAATGATGACTGATGACGGACCTGCTGGACACTGTCAGCTCAGCAGCACCGCAGACTGCTACAGTAAGCTACTATAGTAGTATGTATCAAGAAGAAAGAAAAAAAAAAACCACGGGTAGGTGGTATACAATTATGGATGGACTGCCGAGTGCCGACACAGAGGTAGCTACAGCCGTGGACTAACGTACTGTGTCTGCTGCTAATATAGACTGGATGATAATGATATGAAATCAATATATATATGTATATATAATATCACTAGTACTGCAGCCGGAGAGGTAGATATATATTTATTAGGTAATGATGACTGATGACGGACCTGCTGGACACTGTCAGCTCAGCAGCACCGCAGACTGCTACAGTAAGCTACTATAGTAGTATGTATCAAGAAGAAAGAAAAAAGAAAAACCACGGGTAGGTGGTATACAATTATGGATGGACTGCCGAGTGCCGACACAGAGGTAGCTACAGCCGTGGACTAACGTACTGTGTCTGCTGCTAATATAGACTGGATGATAATGATATGAAATCAATATATATATATGTATATATAATATCACTAGTACTGCAGCCGGACAGGTAGATATATATTTATTAGGTAATGATGACTGATGACGGACCTGCTGGACACTGTCAGCTCAGCAGCACCGCAGACTGCTACAGTAAGCTACTATAGTAGTATGTATCAAGAAAAAAGAAAAAAAAAAACCACGGGTAGGTGGTATACAATTATGGATGGACTGCCGAGTGCCGACACAGAGGTAGCTACAGCCGTGGACTAACGTACTGTGTCTGCTGCTAATATAGACTGGATGATAATGATATGAAATCAATATATATATGTATATATAATATCACTAGTACTGCAGCCGGACAGGTAGATATATATTTATTAGGTAATGATGACTGATGACGGACCTGCTGGACACTGTCAGCTCAGCAGCACCGCAGACTGCTACAGTAAGCTACTATAGTAGTATGTATCAAGAAGAAAAAAAAAAAAAAAACACGGGTAGGTGGTATACAATTATGGATGGACTGCCGAGTGCCGACACAGAGGTAGCTACAGCCGTGGACTAACGTACTGTGTCTGCTGCTAATATAGACTGGATGATAATGATATGAAATCAATATATATATGTATATATAATATCACTAGTACTGCAGCCGGACAGGTATATATATTTATTATGTAATGACTGATGACGGACCTGCTGGACACTGTCAGCTCAGCAGCACCGCAGACTGCTACAGTAAGCTACTATAGTAGTATGTATAAAGAAGAAAGGAAAAAAAAAAAACACGGGTAGGTGGTATACAATTATAATATTATATATATATTAATTATATACAATTATATATATATATATTAATTAAACTGGTGGTGATTATTCAACTGGTGGTCAGGTCACTGGTCACACTATCAGCAACTTGCAAGTAGTACTCCTAAGCATACAATCACAATATATATTATACTGGTGTGGCACTCTGGCAGCAAAAGTGTGCACTGTACGTTATATGTAGTATGTACTCCTGAGTCCTGAGTCCTGCTCTCAGACTCTAACTGCTCCCCACTGTCAGTGTCTCCCCCACAAGTCAGATAATACAATACAGTCACACTATCTATCACTTCACTTCAGCAAGTACTAGTAGTAGTAGTACTCCTCCTAATGCTCCCCAAAATTACTACTGTGTCTCTCTCTAGTGAGACTGTCTCACTCTCTTCTCGAATCTCTATAAACGGAGAGGACGCCAGCAACGTCCTCTCCCTATGAATCTCAATGCACGTGTGAAAAATGGCGGCGACGCACGGCTCCTTATATAGAATCCGAGCCTCGCGAGAATCCGACAGCGTGATGATGACGTTCGGGCGCGCTCGGGTTAACCGAGCAAGGCGGGAGGATCCGAGCCTGCTCGGCCCCGTGTAAAAAACCCTGAAGTTCGGGCGGGTTCGGATTCCGAGGAACCGAACCCGCTCATCTCTAGTTATAATATGGGGGAACCCCTGTCAATTTTTTTCCCCATATTTTTGCAACCAGGACCGGCTCAAAGAGCCCGAGGCTGGTTATGCTTAGGAGGGGGGACCCCACACTATTTCCCCCCCCAGTTTTTACATTAAACAGACCCTTTCCCATAGATAACCATGCACAGATCTCACTGATCCGTGCATGGTTATCCAAACTCGACTGGAAAAAGCAGGTCTATTTTTTTGCTGCTTTTTTTAACGATTCGCAAAAAAATACACCCGCACTTGAGCACTCAGAAACTAACACCCAAATACGAATGAATAGTGAATACCCGTGTTGTAGGAAATAACAGCCGCGTTTGACCGATGGTCTATTCATTCGTATTTCTGAACTTTGTCATTCAAACCATTATGAGTAGTCCAAACACTGCCGAGATTTGTGCTTAGTGAATTCCCGTGTTGGGACTTAGAAAAAAAAACACAAATCGGACAAAATCAATTTTTTAGTAAATTTTGGCCCTGGTCTTTGTGCTGCCACAACTGCTTCCATCAGAGTAACACAGTCTTCGACCTGGTCTCTGGCTTTGGGCTGCTACAGCTGCTTCCATAAACAGTCTCAGTCCTGCTTCCCTCAGAGTAACACAGTCTCTGGCCTGGTATTTGGGCTGCCACTGCTGCTCCCATATACAGTCTTAGTCCTGCTTCCTGCAGAGTAACACAGTCTCCGGCCTGGTCTTTGGGCTGCCACAACTGCTTTCATAAACAGTCTCAGTACTGTTTCCTGCAGAGTAACAGTCTCCGGCCTGGTCTTTGGGCTGCCGCAACTGCTTCCATATACAGTCTCAGTTTTTACTTCCTTCCGAGTAACACAGTCTCCTGCCTGGTCTTTGGGCTGCCACAACTGCCTCCATATACAGTCTTAGTTCTGCTTCCTGAAGAGTAAAACAGTCTCTGGCCTGGTCTTTGGGCTACCACAACTGCCCGCATATACAGTCTCAGTTTCTTCTTCCTGCAGAGTAACACAGTCTCTTGCCTGGTCTTTGGGCTGCCACAACTGCTCTCATATACAGTCTCAGTCCTTCTTCCCTCAGAGTAACACAGTCTCCGGCCTGGTCTTTGGGCTGCCACAACTGCTTCCATATACAGTCTTAGACCTGCTTCCTGCATAGTACCACAGTCTCTGGCCTGGCCTTTGGGCTGCCACAGCTGCTCTCATATACAGTCTCAGTCCTTCCTGCAGAGTAACACAGTCTCCGGCCAGGTCTGGCTGCCATAACTGTTCTCATATACAGTCTCTGTCCTGCTTCCTGCAGAGTAACACAGTCTCCAGCCTGGTCTTTGGGCTGCCACTGCTGCTCCCATATACAATCTCAGTTTCTGATTCCTGCAGAGTAACACAGTCTCCGGCCTGGTCTTTGGGCTGCCACAACTGCTTTCATAAAAAGTCTCAGTACTGCTTCCTGCAGAGTAACACAGTCTCCGGCCTGGTCTTTGGGCTGCCGCAACTGCTTCCATATACAGTCTCAGTTTTTACTTCCATCTGTGTAACACAGTCTCCTGCCTTTTCTTTGGGCTGCCACAACTGCTTCCATATACAGTGTTAGTTCTGCTTCCTGCAGAGTAAAACAGTCTCCGGCCTGGTCTTTGGGCTGCCACAACTGCTTCCATATACAGTGTTAGATCTGCTTCCTGCAGAGTAACACAGTCTCCGGCCTGGTCTTTGGGCTACCACAACTGCTCTCATATACAGTCTCAGTCCTTCTTCCCTCAGAGTAACACAGTCTCCGGCCTGGTCTTTGGGCTGCCACAACTGCTTCCATATACAGTGTTAGACCTGCTTCCTGCAGAGTAACACAGTCTCCGGCCTGGTCTTTGGGCTACCACAACTGCTCTCATATACAGTCTCAGTCCTTCTTCCTGCAGAGTAACACAGTCTCCAGCCTGGTTTTTTGGGCTGCCACAACTGCTCCCATATACAGTCTCAGTCCTTCCTGCATAGTAACACAGTCTCTGGCCTGGTCTTTGGGCTGCCACAATGGCTTTCATGTACAGTCTCAGTGCTGCTTCCTGCAGAGTAATACAGTCTCTGGCCTGGTCTTTGGGCTGCCACTGCTGCTTCCATATAGTCTCAGTCCTTCTTCCTGCAGAGTAACACAGTATCCGGCCTGGTCTTTGTGCTGACACAGCTGCTTCCATATAGTCTCAGTCCTTCTTCCTGCAGAGTAACACAGTATCCGGCCTGGTCTTTGTGCTGACACAGCTGCTTCCATATAGTCTCGGTCCAGCTTCCTGCAGAGTAACACTGTCTCTGGCCTTGTCTCTGGCTTTGGGCTGCTACAGCTGCTCCCATATACAGTCTCAGTCCTGCTTCCTGCAGAATAACAGTCTCTGGCCTGGTCTCCGGCTTTGGCCTGCCACAGCTGCTCCCATGCACAGTCTCAGTCCTGCTTCCTGCTGAGTTACACAGGCTCCAGCCTGGTCTTTGGGCTGCCACTGCTGCTTCCATATAGTCTCAGTCCTTCTTCCTGCAGAGTAACACAGTTTCCAGCCTGGTCTTTGGGCTGACACAGCTGCTTCCATATAGTCTCAGTCCTGCTCCCTGCAGAGTAACACTGTCTTCGGCCTGGTCTATGGCTTTGGACTGCTACAGCTGCTTCCATATACAGTCTCAGTCCTGCTTCCTGCAGAGTAATACAGTCTCCGGCCTGGTCTCCGGCTTTGGCCTGCCACAGCTGCTCCCATGTACAGTCTCAGTTCTGCTTCCTGCAGAGTAACACAGTCTCCGGCCTGGTCTTTGGGCTGGCACAACTGCTTCCATATACAGTCTCAGTTTCTGCTTCCCTCAGAGTAACACAGTCTCCGGCCTGGTCTTTGGACTGCCACAACTGCTCCCATATACAGTCTTAGTCCTGCTTCCTGCATAGTACCACAGTCTCTGGTCTGGCCTTTAGGCTGTCACTGCTGCTCTCATATACAGTGTCAGTCCTTCCTGCAGAGTAACACAGTCTCCAGCCAGATCTGGCTGCCACAACTGCTCTCATATACAGTCTCTGTCCTGCTTCCTGCAGTGTAACACAGTCTCCAGCCTGGTCTTTGGGCTGCCACTGCTGCTCCCATATACAATCTCAGTTTCTGTTTCCTGCAGAGTACCACAGTCTCCGGTCTGGTCTTTGGGCTGCCACAACTGCTTTCATAAACAGTCTCAGTACTGTTTCCTGCAGAGTAACACAGTCTCCGGCCTGGTCTTTGGGCTGCCGCAACTGCTTCCATATACAGTCTCAGTTTTTACTTCCATCCGAGTAACACAGTTTCCTGCCTGGTCTTTGGGCTGCCACAACTGCTTCCATATACAGTCTTAGTTCTGCTTCCTGCAGAGTAAAAAAGTCTCCGGCCTGGCCTTTGGGCTACCACAACTGCCCTCATATACAGTCTCAGTCCTTCTTCCTGCAGAGTAACACAGTCTCTTGCCTGGTCTTTGGGCTGCCACAACTGCTCTCATATACAGTCTCAGTCCTTCTTCCCTCAGAGTAACACAGTCTCAGGCCTGGTCTTTGGGCTGCCACAACTGCTTCCATATACAGTCTTAGACCTGCTTCCTGCATAGTACCACAGTCTCTGGCCTGGCCTTTGGGCTGCCACAGCTGCTCTCATATACAGTCTCAGTCCTTCCTGCAGAGTAACACAGTCTCCGGCCAGGTCTGGCTGCCATAACTGTTCTCATATACAGTCTCTGTCCTGCTTCCTGCAGAGTAACACAGTCTCCAGCCTGGTCTTTGGGCTGCCACTGCTGCTCCCATATACAATCTCAGTTTCTGTTTCCTGCAGAGTAACACAGTCTCCGGCCTGGTCTTTGGGCTGCCACAACTGCTTTCATAAAAAGTCTCAGTACTGCTTCCTGCAGAGTAACACAATCTCCGGCCTGGTCTTTGGGCTGCCGCAACTGCTTCCATATACAGTCTCAGTTTTTACTTCCATCTGTGTAACACAGTCTCCTGCCTTTTCTTTGGGCTGCCACAACTGCTTCCATATACAGTGTTAGTTCTGCTTCCTGCAGAGTAAAACAGTCTCCGGCCTGGTCTTTGGGCTGCCACAACTGCTTCCATATACAGTGTTAGACCTGCTTCCTGCAGAGTAACACAGTCTCCGGCCTGGTCTTTGGGCTACCACAACTGCTCTCATATACAGTCTCAGTCCTTCTTCCCTCAGAGTAACACAGTCTCCGGCCTGGTCTTTGGGCTGCCACAACTGCTTCCATATACAGTGTTAGACCTGCTTCCTGCAGAGTAACACAGTCTCCGGCCTGGTCTTTGGGCTACCACAACTGCTCTCATATACAGTCTCAGTCCTTCTTCCTGCAGAGTAACACAGTCTCCAGCCTGGTTTTTTGGGCTGCCACAACTGCTCCCATATACAGTCTCAGTCCTTCCTGCATAGTAACACAGTCTCTGGCCTGGTCTTTGGGCTGCCACAATGGCTTTCATGTACAGTCTCAGTGCTGCTTCCTGCAGAGTAATACAGTCTCTGGCCTGGTCTTTGGGCTGCCACTGCTGCTTCCATATAGTCTCAGTCCTTCTTCCTGCAGAGTAACACAGTATCCGGCCTGGTCTTTGTGCTGACACAGCTGCTTCCATATAGTCTCGGTCCAGCTTCCTGCAGAGTAACACTGTCTCTGGCCTTGTCTCTGGCTTTGGGCTGCTACAGCTGCTCCCATATACAGTCTCAGTCCTGCTTCCTGCAGAATAACAGTCTCTGGCCTGGTCTCCGGCTTTGGCCTGCCACAGCTGCTCCCATGCACAGTCTCAGTCCTGCTTCCTGCTGAGTTACACAGGCTCCAGCCTGGTCTTTGGGCAGCCACTGCTGCTTCCATATAGTCTCAGTCCTTCTTCCTGCAGAGTAACACAGTTTCCAGCCTGGTCTTTGGGCTGACACAGCTGCTTCCATATAGTCTCAGTCCTGCTCCCTGCAGAGTAACACTGTCTTCGGCTTGGTCTATGGCTTTGGGCTGCTACAGCTGCTTCCATATACAGTCTCAGTCCTGCTTCCTGCAGAGTAATACAGTCTCCGGCCTGGTCTCCGGCTTTGGCCTGCCACAGCTGCTCCCATGTACAGTCTCAGTTCTGCTTCCTGCAGAGTAACACAGTCTCCGGCCTGGTCTTTGGGCTGGCACAACTACTTCCATATACAGTCTCAGTTTCTGCTTCCCTCAGAGTAACACAGTCTCCGGCCTGGTCTTTGGACTGCCACAACTGCTCCCATATACAGTCTTAGTCCTGCTTCCTGCATAGTATCACAGTCTCTGGTCTGGCCTTTAGGCTGTCACTGCTGCTCTCATATACAGTGTCAGTCCTTCCTGCAGAGTAACACAGTCTCCAGCCAGATCTGGCTGCCACAACTGCTCTCATATACAGTCTCTGTCCTGCTTCCTGCAGTGTAACACAGTCTCCAGCCTGGTCTTTGGGCTGCCACTGCTGCTCCCATATACAATCTCAGTTTCTGTTTCCTGCAGAGTACCACAGTCTCCGGTCTGGTCATTGGGCTGCCACAACTGCTTTCATAAACAGTCTCAGTACTGTTTCCTGCAGAGTAACACAGTCTCCGGCCTGGTCTTTGGGCTGCCGCAACTGCTTCCATATACAGTCTCAGTTTTTACTTCCATCCGAGTAACACAGTTTCCTGCCTGGTCTTTGGGCTGCCACAACTGCTTCCATATACAGTCTTAGTTCTGCTTCCTGCAGAGTAAAAAAGTCTCCGGCCTGGCCTTTGGGCTACCACAACTGCCCTCATATACAGTCTCAGTCCTTCTTCCTGCAGAGTAACACAGTCTCTTGCCTGGTCTTTGGGCTGCCACAACTGCTCTCATATACAGTCTCAGTCCTTCTTCCCTCAGAGTAACACAGTCTCCGGCCTGGTCTTTGGGCTGCCACAACTGCTTCCATATACAGTCTTAGACCTGCTTCCTGCATAGTACCACAGTCTCTGGCCTGGCCTTTGGGCTGCCACAGCTGCTCTCATATACAGTCTCAGTCCTTCCTGCAGAGTAACACAGTCTCCGGCCAGGTCTGGCTGCCATAACTGTTCTCATATACAGTCTCTGTCCTGCTTCCTGCAGAGTAACACAGTCTCCAGCCTGGTCTTTGGGCTGCCACTGCTGCTCCCATATACAATCTCAGTTTCTGTTTCCTGCAGAGTAACACAGTCTCCGGCCTGGTCTTTGGGCTGCCACAACTGCTTTCATAAAAAGTCTCAGTACTGCTTCCTGCAGAGTAACACAATCTCCGGCCTGGTCTTTGGGCTGCCGCAACTGCTTCCATATACAGTCTCAGTTTTTACTTCCATCTGTGTAACACAGTCTCCTGCCTTTTCTTTGGGCTGCCACAACTGCTTCCATATACAGTGTTAGTTCTGCTTCCTGCAGAGTAAAACAGTCTCCGGCCTGGTCTTTGGGCTGCCACAACTGCTTCCATATACAGTGTTAGACCTGCTTCCTGCAGAGTAACACAGTCTCCGGCCTGGTCTTTGGGCTACCACAACTGCTCTCATATACAGTCTCAGTCCTTCTTCCCTCAGAGTAACACAGTCTCTGGCCTGGTCTTTGGGCTGCCACAACTGCTTCCATATACAGTGTTAGACCTGCTTCCTGCAGAGTAACACAGTCTCCGGCCTGGTCTTTGGGCTACCACAACTGCTCTCATATACAGTCTCAGTCCTTCTTCCTGCAGAGTAACACAGTCTCCAGCCTGGTTTTTTGGGCTGCCACAACTGCTCCCATATACAGTCTCAGTCCTTCCTGCATAGTAACACAGTCTCTGGCCTGGTCTTTGGGCTGCCACAATGGCTTTCATGTACAGTCTCAGTGCTGCTTCCTGCAGAGTAATACAGTCTCTGGCCTGGTCTTTGGGCTGCCACTGCTGCTTCCATATAGTCTCAGTCCTTCTTCCGGCAGAGTAACACAGTATCCGGCCTGGTCTTTGTGCTGACACAGCTGCTTCCATATAGTCTCGGTCCAGCTTCCTGCAGAGTAACACTGTCTCTGGCCTTGTCTCTGGCTTTGGGCTGCTACAGCTGCTCCCATATACAGTCTCAGTCCTGCTTCCTGCAGAATAACAGTCTCTGGCCTGGTCTCCGGCTTTGGCCTGCCACAGCTGCTCCCATGCACAGTCTCAGTCCTGCTTCCTGCTGAGTTACACAGGCTCCAGCCTGGTCTTTGGGCTGCCACTGCTGCTTCCATATAGTCTCAGTCCTTCTTCCTGCAGAGTAACACAGTTTCCGGCCTGGTCTTTGGGCTGACACAGCTGCTTCCATATAGTCTCAGTCCTGCTCCCTGCAGAGTAACACTGTCTTCGGCCTGGTCTATGGCTTTGGGCTGCTACAGCTGCTTCCATATACAGTCTCAGTCCTGCTTCCTGCAGAGTAATACAGTCTCCGGCCTGGTCTCCGGCTTTGGCCTGCCACAGCTGCTCCCATGTACAGTCTCAGTTCTGCTTCCTGCAGAGTAACACAGTCTCCGGCCTGGTCTTTGGGCTGGCACAACTGCTTCCATATACAGTCTCAGTTTCTGCTTCCCTCAGAGTAACACAGTCTCCGGCCTGGTCTTTGGACTGCCACAACTGCTCCCATATACAGTCTTAGTCCTGCTTCCTGCATAGTACCACAGTCTCTGGTCTGGCCTTTAGGCTGCCACTGCTGCTCTCATATACAGTGTTAGTCCTTCCTGCAGAGTAACACAGTCTCCAGCCAGATCTGGCTGCCACAACTGCTCTCATATACAGTCTCTGTCCTGCTTCCTGCAGTGTAACACAGTCTCCAGCCTGGTCTTTGGGCTGCCACTGCTGCTCCCATATACAATCTCAGTTTCTGTTTCCTGCAGAGTACCACAGTCTCCGGTCTGGTCTTTGGGCTGCCACAACTGCTTTCATAAACAGTCTCAGTACTGTTTCCTGCAGAGTAACACAGTCTCCGGCCTGGTCTTTGGGCTGCCGCTACTGCTTCCATATACAGTCTCAGTTTTTACTTCCATCCGAGTAACACAGTTTCCTGCCTGGTCTTTGGGCTGCCACAACTGCTTCCATATACAGTCTTAGTTCTGCTTCCTGCAGAGTAAAAAAGTCTCCGGCCTGGCCTTTGGGCTACCACAACTGCCCTCATATACAGTCTCAGTCCTTCTTCCTGCAGAGTAACACAGTCTCTTGCCTGGTCTTTGGGCTGCCACAACTGCTCTCATATACAGTCTCAGTCCTTCTTCCCTCAGAGTAACACAGTCTCTGGCCTGGTCTTTGGGCTGCCACAACTGCTTCCATATACAGTCTTAGACCTGCTTCCTGCATAGTACCACAGTCTCTGGCCTGGCCTTTGGGCTGCCACAGCTGCTCTCATATACAGTCTCAGTCCTTCCTGCAGAGTAACACAGTCTCCGGCCAGGTCTGGCTGCCATAACTGTTCTCATATACAGTCTCTGTCCTGCTTCCTGCAGAGTAACACAGTCTCCAGCCTGGTCTTTGGGCTGCCACTGCTGCTCCCATATACAATCTCAGTTTCTGTTTCCTGCAGAGTAACACAGTCTCCGGCCTGGTCTTTGGGCTGCCACAACTGCCCGCATATACAGTCTCAGTTTCTTCTTCCTGCAGAGTAACACAGTCTCTTGCCTGGTCTTTGGGCTGCCACAACTGCTCTCATATACAGTCTCAGTCCTTCTTCCCTCAGAGTAACATAGTCTCCGGCCTGGTCTTTGGGCTGCCACAACTGCTTCCATATACAGTCTTAGACCTGCTTCCTGCATAGTACCACAGTCTCTGGCCTGGCCTTTGGGCTGCCACAGCTGCTCTCATATACAGTCTCAGTCCTTCCTGCAGAGTAACACAGTCTCCGGCCAGGTCTGGCTGCCATAACTGTTCTCATATACAGTCTCTGTCCTGCTTCCTGCAGAGTAACACAGTCTCCAGCCTGGTCTTTGGGCTGCCACTGCTGCTCCCATATACAATCTCAGTTTCTGTTTCCTGCAGAGTAACACAGTCTCCGGCCTGGTCTTTGGGCTGCCACAACTGCTTTCATAAAAAGTCTCAGTACTGCTTCCTGCAGAGTAACACAGTCTCCGGCCTGGTCTTTGGGCTGCCGCAACTGCTTCCATATACAGTCTCAGTTTTTACTTCCATCTGTGTAACACAGTCTCCTGCCTTTTCTTTGGGCTGCCACAACTGCTTCCATATACAGTGTTAGTTCTGCTTCCTGCAGAGTAAAACAGTCTCCGGCCTGGTCTTTGGGCTGCCACAACTGCTTCCATATACAGTGTTAGACCTGCTTCCTGCAGAGTAACACAGTCTCCGGCCTGGTCTTTGGGCTACCACAACTGCTCTCATATACAGTCTCAGTCCTTCTTCCCTCAGAGTAACACAGTCTCCGGCCTGGTCTTTGGGCTGCCACAACTGCTTCCATATACAGTGTTAGACCTGCTTCCTGCAGAGTAACACAGTCTCCGGCCTGGTCTTTGGGCTACCACAACTGCTCTCATATACAGTCTCAGTCCTTCTTCCTGCAGAGTAACACAGTCTCCAGCCTGGTTTTTTGGGCTGCCACAACTGCTCCCATATACAGTCTCAGTCCTTCCTGCATAGAAACACAGTCTCTGGCCTGGTCTTTGGGCTGCCACAATGGCTTTCATGTACAGTCTCAGTGCTGCTTCCTGCAGAGTAATACAGTCTCTGGCCTGGTCTTTGGGCTGCCACTGCTGCTTCCATATAGTCTCAGTCCTTCTTCCTGCAGAGTAACACAGTATCCGGCCTGGTCTTTGTGCTGACACAGCTGCTTCCATATAGTCTCGGTCCAGCTTCCTGCAGAGTAACACTGTCTCTGGCCTTGTCTCTGGCTTTGGGCTGCTACAGCTGCTCCCATATACAGTCTCAGTCCTGCTTCCTGCAGAATAACAGTCTCTGGCCTGGTCTCCGGCTTTGGCCTGCCACAGCTGCTCCCATGCACAGTCTCAGTCCTGCTTCCTGCTGAGTTACACAGGCTCCAGCCTGGTCTTTGGGCTGCCACTGCTGCTTCCATATAGTCTCAGTCCTTCTTCCTGCAGAGTAACACAGTTTCCGGCCTGGTCTTTGGGCTGACACAGCTGCTTCCATATAGTCTCAGTCCTGCTCCCTGCAGAGTAACACTGTCTTCGGCCTGGTCTATGGCTTTGGGCTGCTACAGCTGCTTCCATATACAGTCTCAGTCCTGCTTCCTGCAGAGTAATACAGTCTCCGGCCTGGTCTCCGGCTTTGGCCTGCCACAGCTGCTCCCATGTACAGTCTCAGTTCTGCTTCCTGCAGAGTAACACAGTCTCCGGCCTGGTCTTTGGGCTGGCACAACTGCTTCCATATACAGTCTCAGTTTCTGCTTCCCTCAGAGTAACACAGTCTCCGGCCTGGTCTTTGGACTGCCACAACTGCTCCCATATACAGTCTTAGTCCTGCTTCCTGCATAGTACCACAGTCTCTGGTCTGGCCTTTAGGCTGTCACTGCTGCTCTCATATACAGTGTCAGTCCTTCCTGCAGAGTAACACAGTCTCCAGCCAGATCTGGCTGCCACAACTGCTCTCATATACAGTCTCTGTCCTGCTTCCTGCAGTGTAACACAGTCTCCAGCCTGGTCTTTGGGCTGCCACTGCTGCTCCCATATACAATCTCAGTTTCTGTTTCCTGCAGAGTACCACAGTCTCCGGTCTGGTCTTTGGGCTGCCACAACTGCTTTCATAAACAGTCTCAGTACTGTTTCCTGCAGAGTAACACAGTCTCCGGCCTGGTCTTTGGGCTGCCGCAACTGCTTCCATATACAGTCTCAGTTTTTACTTCCATCCGAGTAACACAGTTTCCTGCCTGGTCTTTGGGCTGCCACAACTGCTTCCATATACAGTCTTAGTTCTGCTTCCTGCAGAGTAAAAAAGTCTCCAGCCTGGCCTTTGGGCTACCACAACTGCCCTCATATACAGTCTCAGTCCTTCTTCCTGCAGAGTAACACAGTCTCTTGCCTGGTCTTTGGGCTGCCACAACTGCTCTCATATACAGTCTCAGTCCTTCTTCCCTCAGAGTAACACAGTCTCCGGCCTGGTCTTTGGGCTGCCACAACTGCTTCCATATACAGTCTTAGACCTGCTTCCTGCATAGTACCACAGTCTCTGGCCTGGCCTTTGGGCTGCCACAGCTGCTCTCATATACAGTCTCAGTCCTTCCTGCAGAGTAACACAGTCTCTGGCCAGGTCTGGCTGCCATAACTGTTCTCATATACAGTCTCTGTCCTGCTTCCTGCAGAGTAACACAGTCTCCAGCCTGGTCTTTGGGCTGCCACTGCTGCTCCCATATACAATCTCAGTTTCTGTTTCCTGCAGAGTAACACAGTCTCCGGCCTGGTCTTTGGGCTGCCACAACTGCTTTCATAAAAAGTCTCAGTACTGCTTCCTGCAGAGTAACACAGTCTCCGGCCTGGTCTTTGGGCTGCCGCAACTGCTTCCATATACAGTCTCAGTTTTTACTTCCATCTGTGTAACACAGTCTCCTGCCTTTTCTTTGGGCTGCCACAACTGCTTCCATATACAGTGTTAGTTCTGCTTCCTGCAGAGTAAAACAGTCTCCGGCCTGGTCTTTGGGCTGCCACAACTGCTTCCATATACAGTGTTAGACCTGCTTCCTGCAGAGTAACACAGTCTCCGGGCTGGTCTTTGGGCTACCACAACTGCTCTCATATACAGTGATAAAGCTAGATATTTATCGTATATAAAACCCTTTATGAGGTCTAAGAACACTGTACGCTATTTACGTATGAAGTACCGTAAGGGTACGCTCGCTGCGTAACAATCGCTTAGCCGTAGTCGAGACGCTCAAGCGTCACGTTCGCTCACGGCCAAGAGATCACAGGCAGGCACGCTATTGGCTGCTGACTAACGTAATGGTTCACTATAGCGTAACGGACGCTGTATCGGGAGCGGGCTGCTCGAGCGATACAGACGCTCACGAGAATACGCTGTTGGTATCGGGCACACTTATAGGTGAGCGACTACCGTAATGCTACGCTATCAGCGTAGCGGACGCTCGAGACCACGAGGAGATCACGAGCGGCGCTGACGCTCACAATGTTAAACCTTTATATCTAAACCATAAACAATGAAATATGCTGTAAAACCTTAGTGTAGAGATAGGGTGTAGATGCAACCTAGTGTAACCTTATTAACTTAAAAGCTGTTTGAGCGTCACCGACGCTCTGAGAATACTAGACACTATAAGAAATACACAGATACCTGGGCTTAGGGTCCAACGCCTAATATATATATATTTTGAATGATGTACTTGCAAAAAGAATTAATACAAATACAAATCATACACTACAATATAACATAGACTACCTAACCAGATAACTACACAGGAAATATAATACAATTACTATTTAAGGGAAAATAAGAGAAAAAGAGGAGGAGAGAGAGAGAGAGAGAAATTGGCCCACAATAACAAGAAGGTCAATATAGTTGCGGAGAAACACTTACGCACAAGGGGAAACGATCGCATGCGCCTCGATATCCAGCTCCCGATTATCAGCAATGAGAACCGTTGAAGAGAGTGAACTGGATATGGTCGGCCTGCCTATTTATGCCCCACACACAATGCAATTCAATGGTCCCTACAATCTCATTGTTCATTGGACACAGGAATTCGGCTTCGCATTATAACAAAAGGTCATAGGTTGATTCATACAGGTGGGCTGTGACTGCTTCCAACTGTTCAGGTGGGTGGGACACTGAGTTTCCCGCCGCATGACTAAATAAGAACAAATAATAGTAAATGGACATAAACTTCTTATGTCCATAACTATTCGCACGAGCGATTAATCCGCTCCAAACCAACACCGGAATATTGCTATTTAAATACTCTTCCGATGGGTACCAAACACCACTGTATGACCCCTGTTAGACCCTTCGTACAATACAAAGAGGGATCTCTCTGTTCAGGAACATGCTATGTTAACTAAACTTTCAGAATCTATCAAAGGGACCATGATCTACAAAATACATTATATAGTGAAAATATGTAACGATTGAGTCGCACGCTACGATCACATAAACTCTACCGTAAATACGCATACCGTGCGCCTGCGGGTGCCCGCGACTGTGAGTATGCGCACGTACGGGAGAGCGCACGCATGCGCAGCACGGACCTGTGTGAGGTGCAAATATGGTAGTGTGCATAGAGATATTTTTCTGACTTTGACAGTCCACCCTTTGGCAGTCAATAATAACTGCCACCTTCTAAAACATTTCAAAAGAGAAAAATATATGTCAGGGGTTAATACATTTACATGGTTGGGTAGGGGAGGAGAGGAGAAGGTAGGAAAAGGGTATGACCTAGTGAGATAGCAGAAGCATGTGTGTATGAATCTGTGCTTGGGGGTCATGTATCATCGTGCCGTACGTGTTTTAACTCAAGCTTCGAGGTATTGCGAAGTATACATGTGAATTCCTTCTTATCCCGTGGTACGGGTCTGTGGATGGGCTGTCAAACTTTACCGAGCTCTTTTCGGCTTTGGTTGTAACAAAATGGGGGAGCACATTTTAGTTGATGATACATGAATGGGGGAGATATGTGATTGCTGATATCTGTGCCTGTATTCCCTATCGACTATGTGTGTCATTACCTGAGGGTTGTAGAAATGAAGAAAAGACATAATTACGGTAAATGCGGTGGTATTCTATGTCAGGTAAATGTACATTCGTCGATTGAGGTCTTGTTTGGTGTCTGTTGAATGCAGTCTTCTTTGTGCTTTTGCCCATAAGGTGCGAGCAAAAGCTGTCAATGTCCATAGATTTACAAAAGTTTTGGGCTAGCGTAATTTTAAAATTTCTAGGGAAACTGGGGATCCATGGCATAGTTCATCAAAAATCTGTGTATCAGGTTGTCAAAACTTCTTCTTTAATCCCTCTGTTGTCTGTATATCGGCTCATCAAATTCCTCGTCCAAGTGGGTCTTTTTACCTTGGAGGAAACGGAAAAACAGGTGAAAGAAACGGACCGTAGAAATCGCATTTTCATCACATCATTGTTTCTACATTTGGGTCATAAATCAAGTCCATTGGAATTACAGTTTCCCTGCTCCTTAAACTCATTACCCTGGTACGATGTTTGCACTTCATTAAAGCCTGACCGCATCTAGATATCAAACCAATCGTTATGATAACACCTAAGAAACATAGGAGAAACTTCCCAACATCCATTATGACTCCTTGAGCCCAGTCTCCTAAACCAGAGAACCAATTTCGCGGGTTCAACCATGACACCCAACCAGTCAGCTCATTACCTACAGCAGCAAGAGTGAGATTGTGTCTCCTGCGAAATTCCCACTTCAGTTGGAGAATATCGTCCATATTTTGGTCTATGACCTCGACCGGGTCCTCGGTGCTATTCGTAATATATGTGCAACATTTCACGCCGTATTGTGTTGCCAGTGTGACACAATATCCGCCTGTCACTGCTGTGAGGTAATTAAGAACCATTCTATGCTGTACCAGTTCTGTTTTATAAGCCTGAAGTTCTCTTCCAGTATACCTAAACGTGTCATCATACATTTCAGTGATATTATCTAACAAATTGGCGAGCGCAGATATGTATTTATAATTCAACACTCCTCTAGCGGTGCGAGTGATGTCTAACGCGATTAGAAACTGAATCCCGGTGGATTCATGGATCATGTCAGAGGCCGGATGCTCTGTTCTTTCTATCAGGTGCCGTTTAACTACATGCTCGTAATGGGTGTGAGTATAAGGAGTTTGGGCAACACGGTGTATGTCTTTCATTTTGTCATGTGATACAGTCATTACTTCAGGCAGTACTTTTCCAATATAACACAATCCTTCAGAGTTTGGGGCAAGCCACTTATACGCCTTTCTCCCGCATATGAAATATGCATCATCGGGGAGAACATATGGGACGGAGTAGGACATAACCATATTACACACCTTCCATGTGAAATCTCCTGACCCTAATTCTTCCATCTGCTTAGTACACGTATCAGGTTGTACGATATGTGCACAGTATCCTGGTGATACCTCTCCAACTCTCGTAATCCTATTTCCTAAGGTATACCTATACCGGAAAGATTTTCCTCTACTGGCTATGTGGCGTATAAGCTCTGTATCTGTAGGCATTCTATCTGCTCTATGTGAAAAGGTCATGGTTTGATTACTCCATGACACTTTCCAATTTCCCGGCTTTCGGGGATTGGAGATGTTAAAACATAATAGGGACCTATCCACATGGTATTGGTGGAGCTTCAAACTAGGAGGGCTGGAGATATTAAACCTCCTGTCCACCGGTCTCCCACCACTTAACTTAAGTACCTCCCCTAACGTTAAAGGAAATGGTACTAGCCCTGATTTGCTATGACCTTGAGGTACTTGAGAGCATACCCAACAATCTGTTTTATTTAACACACTACCCACTAAGGAGTGATAGTCACTCAATGGATGCCGGTCCATATGGATATTAAAACTGGATTGGCATTTCTTTATGCACCCATCCTCAATGACATTGTTACAGAGCCGACAGATACAGTTTTCTTCAGCTAGCAATCCTTCACAATTCCTTCTATGGTCAATGTTATCGGATCGTTTTCTGATACTCGCCTTTGCTTGTTGATTATGTTGTTCTTGGAAAACTACGCCTCCATCTCTGTCATCAGAACCCATTCCAGAACCTCTCTCGACCTCCATGGTACTCTCGCCGGAACAGACTGCTCTGGTCAACATCATGGTCAACAGGAAAATCCGGATCACAGTCTCTTGGGGCAAGTCCATCTTGTGGGAGGAAACGGAGAAGAATGAGAAGGGGGAAAAAAAATAATTTGAGGGAGAGGGGATGGGGAGTTGGAGAAAAACAATAAAAGGGAACAGGGGATCGACAACTGCTTTTGGTCTTGTGATTTTCAATGCTCAGGTGCCGCCTCAATCTTCCTGGAACAGACACTCCAGTGATACAACCTCTACCGTCTGTTCCTTATCACGGGACCTCTCTGGATCAGCAACCTTCTTGCAGTGGGACGAATGAACCCAAGTCTCTCTCTCAGCAACCTTCAATGCTGTAGTGCTAGTCAATAAGACCTGGTATGGTCCTTCCCATCTGTCAATAAGGCAACCTGAGCGTAGAAAATTCCGTATCATTACATAATCCCCAGGTTCAATGTCATGACAATTACTATCTGGTAAATCAGGAATCACTAACTTCAGATTATCATTTTGATTCCTTAACTGTTTACTCATGTTAATCAAGTATTTTACAGTCACTTCATTGTTACACTTCAAATCATCCTGAGGGTTAATCATAACATGCGGTTGTCGACCAAACAAGATTTCAAAGGGAGACAGATTAAGAGGGGACCTGGGAGTGGTTCTGATGCTGTACAGTACAACGGGTAAAGCTTCTGGCCATGTCAATCCTGTCTCTGCCATCACTTTACTCAGTTTATTTCTAATAGTGCTGTTCACTCTTTCCACTTTCGCACTCGCCTGTGGACGGTATGGAGTGTGCAGCTTGCTATCAATTCCCATCAATTTACACATTCCTTGAAAGACATCACCTGTAAAATGGGTACCCCTATCACTTTCGATAATTCTAGGGATACCATATCTACATACAAATTCCTGCACAATTTTCTTAGCAGTAAACATAGCGGTATTTGTGGCCGCCGGAAATGCTTCGACCCAATTTGAGAAAACATCTATACAAACAAGTACATATTTCAAATTTCGACAAGGGGGTAATTGAATAAAGTCAATCTGTATTACCTGGAAAGGGCCGCCGGCAGGTGGGATATGAGATGGTTCTGTAGGTATTGCCTTTCCGATGTTCTTTCTCAGACAGGTAAGGCATGACATTGCCCTTTTACTCGCATGAGAAGAAAATCCTGGAGCACACCAATATGCTCTTACCAACTTGCACATCCCTTCCTTGCCCAGATGAGTCAGCCCGTGAGCTGCCTCAGCTAAGCATGGAAGGTATGCTTTGGGGGCCACTGGTTTACCGTGTCCATCCGTCCAGAGTCCTGAGGACTCCTGACCATATCCCTTTGCCTTCCAGACTGCCTTTTCCTGTGTGGAACACAAATTTTGCATCTCACACAACTTCTGTGTGTTGATGGTATTAAATACCATCAGTTGTGTGGTGTCTGTCTGTCTGGGGGTAGCAGCTGCTAATTTAGCAGCTTCGTCTGCTCGGCTGTTACCAAGTGATACCGGGTCTTGGCTATATGTGTGTGCTTTACATTTGATAACAGCCACTCTGTCGGGTTCCTGTATCGCTGTTAGAAGCCTTTTTATATGAGCTGCATGCGCTACCGGTGTACCAGCTGCCGTCATGAAATTTCTGAGGCGCCATAGGGCTCCGAAATCATGGACTACCCCAAATGCGTATCTAGAGTCGGTGTAGATATTGGCTGATTTGCCCTTAGCCAATTCACATGCTCTGGTTAGGGCGACCAGTTCAGCAACCTGGGCTGAGTGAGGTGGGCCTAGCGGTTCCGCTTCTATGGTGCCTTGGTCATCTACGACTGCGTATCCAGTACACAAGTCTCCCGAGTCTGACTGTCTATGACAACTACCGTCCGTGTAGAACGTAAGTTCTACGTCTTCCAGTGGGTTGTCACTGATGTCAGGCCTTGCGGTAAAATTTTGGGTCAAATATTCCATACAATCATGAGTGTCTTCCTTTGTGTTAAATTCTCCTTCCCCACCACTCTCATCCTCCACCCTTTGTGCCTGTCCAGGCACACCTGGGAGATATGTTGCAGGATTTAATGCACTGCATCTCCTTATGGTGATGTTTACGGGGGCCATTAGTGCCAATTCCCATCTTGTAAACCGCGCTGATGAGACGTGTCTGGTTTGTGCAGAATTTAACAAGGCTGACACTGCATGTGGTGTATGAATTGTGAGGTTGTGACCTAGCACGACGTCTTCGCTTTTCGTTACTAGTAATGCTATCGCAGCAACGCTTCGCAAGCATGTGGGGAGGGATCGCGCTACCGTATCTAGCTGAGCGCTGTAATATGCTACCGGCCTGCTGGCATCACCGTGCTTTTGGGTTAGTACGCCTGCCGCGCAACCAGCACTTTCTGTTCCGTATAGTTCAAAGGGTTTCCCATAGTCAGGCATACCTAATGCTGGTGCCTGCGTTAGGCACTGTTTAAGTCTCTCAAATGCTGTCTCAGACTCGTCTGTATGCGAAATCCGATCAGGTTTGTTTGAGGAGACCATCTCCTGCAAGGGTAACGCTAGGATGGAAAACCCTGGGATCCAGTTACGGCAATACCCACACATTCCTAAAAATGTTCTGATCTGTTGCTGGGTTTGTGGCAGAGTCATGTCTCTAATTGCTTGAATTCTATCAGCGGTCAGGTGTCTCAGTCCTTGTGTTAAACAGTGTCCCAAATATTTTACCTTAGTTTGGCATAATTGCAACTTGTCTTTGGAAACCTTGTGTCCTGTGTCTGAAAGATGAAACAGGAGCTGTTTCGTATCCTTCAGGGATGCTTCCAATGAATCAGAACACAGTAGTAGATCATCCACATACTGTATCAATACTGATCCACTGTCTGGTTGGAAAGACTGTAAACAATCATGCAAAGCCTGAGAAAATATACTTGGGCTATCTATGAATCCTTGTGGTAATCGAGTCCATGTGTATTGGACTCCTCTGTATGTAAATGCAAACAAATATTGACTGTCAGGGTGCAGAGGTACCGAAAAGAAAGCGGAGCAGAGGTCAATAACAGTGAAAAATTTCGCAGTGGGAGGGATTTGCATTAGGATGACAGCTGGATTTGGCACTACGGGGAACTGACTCTCAACTATTTTGTTAATCCCCCTTAGATCCTGCACTAGCCGGTAACCCCTCCCCCCACTTTTTTTAACAGGGAAGATGGGACTATTGGCAGTGCTGGACGTTCTTACCAGAATGCCCTGTTGTAGCAAGCGCTCTATTACGGGATACACTCCTAACTCCACCTCTGGCTTCAGAGGGTACTGTGGGATTTTTGGAGCTATCCTACCATCTTTTACTTGTACAACTACCGGAGCTACGTTTGCCATTAATCCAGTGTCCTGTCCATCTTTAGTCCAAAGTGACTCTGGTATCTGAGATGTCATTTCTTCTACTTGGGAGGGAGTCCTATTTGTCATAATGGTATGTGACATTAATTTTGACGGGGAGTCTAACATGTCTCGCACTTCCTGAGCGTGATTCTCAGGTATGTCCAAGAATACACCTTCAGGAGTACAATAAATGACGCACCCCATTTTACACAGTAAGTCTCTTCCCAGGAGATTAGTCGGTGCCGATGCAGCCAGTAAAAAGGAATGCTTGGTATGTAAAGGCCCTACTGTAATCTCGGCTGGTTTGCTAACAGGGTAGTGCTGGACTACTCCCGTTACCCCTATGGCTGGAATTGTCTTACCAGTGGTTCTCATGCCCACTGTCGAATTTATCACTGATTTGGCCGCCCCTGTGTCTACAAGAAAGTTTAATGATTTACCAGCTACATTGATTGCAATTTCTGGTTCACTTCCAAGACTTGCAATCAATTTTACTGGCTGCAGATTACAGGTATGGCCACACCCCTATTGGGTATGGTGACCTCCCTGAATCCCGCTGGCAGCAACTACTTGTGATGGAGTTAATTGGGAGCTACCAGAGGCTTGCCAGTCTCTGTTCGGGGGGTATCTTTTTGTTTCCCCTGTATGTGGCTCATAACTCCGTTTCTGCTGACCTTGCTCCCAATGTCGTGTGTCGTGTCGTTGTCTAGGGGGTTGGTATGAGTTTCGTGAATTCTTCATTCTACAATCTCGTGCCATGTGTCCCTGTTTATGACATGAATAACAAGTAACCACACTTGACTTACCCACAGGGTTTGGTGATATAAACAAAGGCTGCCTTGTGGTCAGGGCCTGTATACTTACTGACATTAATTTATCACCTTGTTGTTCCCTGTGTCTGGTGATGTTCCTATCGTGATCAATAGCAGCCTCTCTCAAAGTAGCCACAGACAGACCTCGCCAACATGGTTGTGTGGTCTGTACCCTAGTCTTCAATGACTCTTTTAAACCATCCATCAGTACCGATACTGCTACTTCTCGATGGTTTATGTTTGTTTTAATGTCCTCTATGCCTGTGTATTTTGCCATTTCTGATAATGCTCTGTGAAAATACTCTGCAGCTGTTTCTGACTCCTTCTGTTTAATGGAGAATATTTTGTTCCATTTAACTACGGCTGGGAAATACTCTTTTAACTGTAAGCTTATTCTTTTTACATTGTCTTTGTTGTACACATCTGTAAGAGGTACATCCTGATCTAATCCACAGTCAGCTAAAAATTGAGCTGCGTCGACATTGGAGGGTAAACATGCTCTCAGCAATATCTGCCAGTCTTTGTTGTTGGGCTCTAACGTGTTACCTAGGTCTCTGATGTATTTTTGGCTGGCAACTAAGTCTTTTCTAGGGTCAGGGAATTCCGACACTATGGTCCTTAATTCCATTCGGGAAAATGGGCTGTACATGGCAATGTTCCTAACAGGAGTGACTCCTGAAGTATCTGTTTTCCCATTTGGAACTACTATTACCTTAACAGGATTAACTCTAACAACCTCATCCTGTGTAGATTCTACAGGCTGTGGTGAAATAGTTTCAGCATAGTGTATGGTGCCGTACTTACCCGTTGATACGACCTCACCTATCTCTCCGCTAGGGGCCTTTGTTACTAATCTCGGGGGTTGAGCTGTGCCTACTGTGGTCTCTGCTATGGTGGCTGCTAGAGAGAGCGCTGACATTGTTGCCGATTCGTCCTCTTGATCACACTCCTGAGGAAAGTTCAAAACAGGGTACAACTTGCACGGGTTAATACTTGCATTGGTTAATTGGTTAACATTATCTTTAACATTTACACAGTTGCTAAGTGTTTGTGTGTTACACCTTAGTGCGTCATTCTCCGCAACCAATTTTTCTCCCGATATATATGGTGGCGGTGGGGCCGTGGCTATCAGTTTTCTGATCGAGCCAGATCCCGCCGCCTGAGCCAATCCTCTCTGTATGTCACCCTCCTGTTGCCACAACTGTAAATAATCATAATGTTTGATTCGTCTCTTGGCTGATTTAATGAGACATATCCTTCTCCTTAAATTCGTTAACACTTCTGTGCTGAAGCTACCTACTCTTGGGAATTTCTCCCCGTCATGTACCGTCATTCTCTCCCATTCATCACATAAAGCTTCTGTGTGACTTCCGTATTTCTCACACATTACGTATCTTGCCGACCCGACTGGTCGGTTCACTGAATCAACCCGAACCGAGGTTGATCGCCCCCTACCTGAACAAGTGGCCCCCATAGTTCGAAGGTGTTGCTTTATTCAGCCAACCCTTACGCAAACCAAAATGTTCAAAATAGGCTGACGGTGGCGGTTTACCGAGTACCCCACTCACTCGCCCACGCCGACCAATACGACCTGATCACACCGATATGGTGCTGGCGTACTCGACCTAGGGCCCCTGCGACCTGAACCTCTATTTACTGGAACCTGTGAGGGTGATCCGAAGAACACTTACTCTTTCCAGTAACTATTGGTTGTTGGATAGTTCCTGAGTGAGCAGCGAACCTCCCTTAAAATAAAAAAAATTACACAAATCACGTTAGAATGTACAAATAGCGTTTATGACCTTCGTACACAAATAGTACCGGTCAGGTTTACTAATGCACACAATTACGTGCGGTACAATCGTTCAGCACATAAGCAACTAATCTTATGTACGGAGCGACCAGTGGAATCGAAAATTGCGGCTGCGAATTCCTTCAGCCAGAGCGTGTATGGCCTATATGGGTGTTGCACCAACCCTTTCTTGGTGTTGTGCCTGTGGACTGTATAGCGGACTTCCTTGTCTGCTGTACCTGAACCTGCTGGTCTGCTATGACCTCCTGGTCTGTTACAGTATGACCTCCTGGTCTGCTACACTCTAATGCTCAAATTGTATGTTTTAACCAGGGATGCCTCCCTAGCCACCATGTACGTCACTTACACGCATGTACCTCACGAGAACTCGACTTTTCTTGTGGTTCAACCTCAAAAATTGTAAAAACAAACACTCACTCACCACATATACACTTTTGTTTCTATTTCTATTTCTGCGCAGAAATTTTCTTCAGACCAGATGTGTTACAAATTAGGAGAAGGATCTATTAATTTAAAATTTGAATGTTAAAATAGATTTGCGCGATTTATCGCCTTGCGTTATTTACCGCGTTGAAATTTTTTTTAACGCTTGTGATTTGAGTTACGTGGGCGTACCCGTACGCTCCGTTGCGTAATATACGCTGCGTGCGTCGGCCCTTGGATAGCGTACACAAATCTCAGTCCTTTGTTAGAGACACGTGTACGCAAAGCAAAGATCCACCGTAACACAATTTATACGTTTATCAATGTAGATGATCCTTTATCATCTACCACGCACCACACTGACTTCGCCTTGTCTCTCAGGCACAGCTGTGTGTTTGTCTATACTTTAACTATATTACCTTTTTACTCTTAAACTATTAAAATAGCGGCAAATCTCTCTCAGCACGTTTATCAATTATAAAAAGGCAAACAGAAGAGTGATATACGAAAATACACAAATGAAAAAGAAATGCAGATATATATGTGTGCGTGCGTGTGTACGCAAGACAGAAAAAAATAAACAGTTTTAAATGAGACTATCGTTTTGTTCTTACCTCCGGTTCCCGGATTCCTTCAGCACCCTTTACTAAGAGAAGCAGACGCTTATCCAAACAGCACTACGAGGAATATGATCTCCCGCCCTTTGCTGCTGGATAATGTCTGCTGAAATTACCTAGTGCAGATATGTGAAGGACGGGCGAGCTGCCAATTGATAAAGCTAGATATTTATCGTATATAAAACCCTTTATGAGGTCTAAGAACACTGTACGCTATTTACGTATGAAGTACCGTAAGGGTACGCTCGCTGCGTAACAATCGCTTAGCCGTAGTCGAGACGCTCAAGCGTCACGTTCGCTCACGGCCAAGAGATCACAGGCAGGCACGCTATTGGCTGCTGACTAACGTAATGGTTCACTATAGCGTAACGGACGCTGTATCGGGAGCGGGCTGCTCGAGCGATACAGACGCTCACGAGAATACGCTGTTGGTATCGGGCACACTTATAGGTGAGCGACTACCGTAATGCTACGCTATCAGCGTAGCGGACGCTCGAGACCACGAGGAGATCACGAGCGGCGCTGACGCTCACAATGTTAAACCTTTATATCTAAACCATAAACAATGAAATATGCTGTAAAACCTTAGTGTAGAGATAGGGTGTAGATGCAACCTAGTGTAACCTTATTAACTTAAAAGCTGTTTGAGCGTCACCGACGCTCTTAGAATACTAGACACTATAAGAAATACACAGATACCTGGGCTTAGGGTCCAACGCCTAATATATATATATTTTGAATGATATACTTGCAAAAAGAATTAATACAAATACAAATCATACACTACAATATAACATAGACTACCTAACCAGATAACTACACAGGAAATATAATACAATTACTATTTAAGGGAAAATAAGAGAAAAAGAGGAGGAGAGAGAGAGAGAGAGAGAGAAATTGGCCCACAATAACAAGAAGATCAATATAGTTGCGGAGAAACACTTACGCACAAGGGGAAACGATCGCATGCGCCTCGATATCCAGCTCCCGATTATCAGCAATGAGAACCGTTGAAGAGAGTGAACTGGATATGTTCGGCCTGCCTATTTATGCCCCACACACAATGCAATTCAATGGTCCCTACAATCTCATTGTTCATTGGACACAGGAATTCGGCTTCGCATTATAACAAAAGGTCATAGGTTGATTCATACAGGTGGGCTGTGACTGCTTCCAACTGTTCAGGTGGGTGGGATACTGGGTTTCCCGCCGCATGACTAAATAAGAACAAATAATAGTAAATGGACATAAACTTCTTATGTCCATAACTATTCGCACGAGCGATTAATCCGCTCCAAACCAACACCGGAATATTGCTATTTAAATACTCTTCCGATGGGTACCAAACACCACTGTATGACCCCTGTTAGACCCTTCGTACAATACAAAGAGGGATCTCTCTGTTCAGGAACATGCTATGTTAACTAAACTTTCAGAATCTATCAAAGGGACCATGATCTACAAAATACATTATATAGTGAAAATATGTAACGATTGAGTCGCACGCTACGATCACATAAACTCTACCGTAAATACGCATACCGTGCGCCTGCGGGTGCCCGCGACTGTGAGTATGCGCACGTACGGGAGAGTGCACGCATGCGCAGCACGGACCTGTGTGAGGTGCAAATATGGTAGTGTGCATAGAGATATTTTTCTGACTTTGACAACAGTCTCAGTCCTTCTTCCCTCAGAGTAACACAGTCTCCGGCCTGGTCTTTGGGCTGCCACAACTGCTTCCATATACAGTGTTAGACCTGCTTCCTGCAGAGTAACACAGTCTCCGGCCTGGTCTTTGGGCTACCACAACTGCTCTCATATACAGTCTCAGTCCTTCTTCCTGCAGAGTAACACAGTCTCCAGCCTGGTTTTTTGGGCTGCCACAACTGCTCCCATATACAGTCTCAGTCCTTCCTGCATAGAAACACAGTCTCTGGCCTGGTCTTTGGGCTGCCACAATGGCTTTCATGTACAGTCTCAGTGCTGCTTCCTGCAGAGTAATACAGTCTCTGGCCTGGTCTTTGGGCTGCCACTGCTGCTTCCATATAGTCTCAGTCCTTCTTCCTGCAGAGTAACACAGTATCCGGCCTGGTCTTTGTGCTGACACAGCTGCTTCCATATAGTCTCGGTCCAGCTTCCTGCAGAGTAACACTGTCTCTGGCCTTGTCTCTGGCTTTGGGCTGCTACAGCTGCTCCCATATACAGTCTCAGTCCTGCTTCCTGCAGAATAACAGTCTCTGGCCTGGTCTCCGGCTTTGGCCTGCCACAGCTGCTCCCATGCACAGTCTCAGTCCTGCTTCCTGCTGAGTTACACAGGCTCCAGCCTGGTCTTTGGGCTGCCACTGCTGCTTCCATATAGTCTCAGTCCTTCTTCCTGCAGAGTAACACAGTTTCCGGCCTGGTCTTTGGGCTGACACAGCTGCTTCCATATAGTCTCAGTCCTGCTCCCTGCAGAGTAACACTGTCTTCGGCCTGGTCTATGGCTTTGGGCTGCTACAGCTGCTTCCATATACAGTCTCAGTCCTGCTTCCTGCAGAGTAATACAGTCTCCGGCCTGGTCTCCGGCTTTGGCCTGCCACAGCTGCTCCCATGTACAGTCTCAGTTCTGCTTCCTGCAGAGTAACACAGTCTCCGGCCTGGTCTTTGGGCTGGCACAACTGCTTCCATATACAGTCTCAGTTTCTGCTTCCCTCAGAGTAACACAGTCTCCGGCCTGGTCTTTGGACTGCCACAACTGCTCCCATATACAGTCTTAGTCCTGCTTCCTGCATAGTACCACAGTCTCTGGTCTGGCCTTTAGGCTGTCACTGCTGCTCTCATATACAGTGTCAGTCCTTCCTGCAGAGTAACACAGTCTCCAGCCAGATCTGGCTGCCACAACTGCTCTCATATACAGTCTCTGTCCTGCTTCCTGCAGTGTAACACAGTCTCCAGCCTGGTCTTTGGGCTGCCACTGCTGCTCCCATATACAATCTCAGTTTCTGTTTCCTGCAGAGTACCACAGTCTCCGGTCTGGTCTTTGGGCTGCCACAACTGCTTTCATAAACAGTCTCAGTACTGTTTCCTGCAGAGTAACACAGTCTCCGGCCTGGTCTTTGGGCTGCCGCAACTGCTTCCATATACAGTCTCAGTTTTTACTTCCATCCGAGTAACACAGTTTCCTGCCTGGTCTTTGGGCTGCCACAACTGCTTCCATATACAGTCTTAGTTCTGCTTCCTGCAGAGTAAAAAAGTCTCCGGCCTGGCCTTTGGGCTACCACAACTGCCCTCATATACAGTCTCAGTCCTTCTTCCTGCAGAGTAACACAGTCTCTTGCCTGGTCTTTGGGCTGCCACAACTGCTCTCATATACAGTCTCAGTCCTTCTTCCCTCAGAGTAACACAGTCTCCGGCATGGTCTTTGGGCTGCCACAACTGCTTCCATATAGAGTCTTAGACCTGCTTCCTGCATAGTACCACAGTCTCTGGCCTGGCCTTTGGGCTGCCACTGCTGCTCTCATATACAGTCTCAGTCCTACCTGTAGAGTAACACAGTCTCCGGCCAGGTCTGGCTGTCATAACTGCTCTCATATACAGTCTCTGTCCTGCTTCCTGCAGAGTAACACACTCTCCAGCCTGGTCTTTGGGCTGCCACTGCTGCTCCCATATACAATCTCAGTTTCTGTTTCCTGCAGAGTAACACAGTCTCCGGCCTGGGCTTTGGGCTACCACAACTGCTCTCATATACAGTCTCAGTCCTTCTTCCTACAGAGTAACACAGTGTCCGGCCTGGTTTTTGGGCTGCCATTGCTGCTCTCATATACAGTCTTAGTCCTGCTTCCTGCAGAGTAACACAGTCTCCAGCTTGTCTCTGGCTTTGGACTGTCACAACTTCTCCCATATACACCGGCCTGGTCTTTGGCTAGCTGGGATGCCTGCCACAGCTTCGCAGTTACAGTATAGGGTCCTTTATGTCTCCCACTGGCTGAACCCTGGCCATCAGGCCTGTATTACTGCTTCAATCGTACCTTGGCTCTGTGCAAAAGCCAGCCTCTAGGTGTGTTCCCACATTATTTTTCTTCTCGGAAAGGGTTAATATAATTTTTTTTTTAAAAACACAGTTCCAAAAAATCCTATATGTTCTCCAAAGTCTGTCTATCCACATTCCAGCCAAATTCTGACCTGCTGGCAATCATTAGGAAATTTACTTGGGGAAGGAAGAGTGCCTGTTTAAACCTATAGATGTAATATAGGCGTAAGTCTTAGGGGGCTCCAACTTCCTAACGTTCAAAGCTACAGTTGCAGTGCACCTAGTGTCCCAAAATCACTAGAGATGAGCGGGTTCGGTTTTACTCGGTTCTCAAAACGGCTTCTAATTGGCTCACGGATGTCACGTGTTTTGGATAGCCAATAAGATACGGTTTTGAGAACCGAGTAAAACCGAGTAAAACCGAACCCGCTCATCTCTAAAAATCACCCGAGTGATTTTCCCAATAACTGACAGGAACTCTTCCACAGACCCCGGATGTTATGAACCACAGGTAGTGGTTCATTCCTATTTTATGTTTATAGTTCTCTTGCAGGCCAGGATTTCCCTTTGCTCTGGTTTAGAGGATTATTGTTTGCTGTCAGTGGTCAGTCTGTGTAATTGCAGTCTGTTCCCATGTGTTCAGCCTCACCTGGCTGCTAATTGCATCTTGTCAGTTTGGAGTCATGCAACAGGGCAGCTGCATGACATAATTAATTAGGCCTCTCTGTTATATGCTGGCTGAGTGCAATTCACAGACGCTGGTGATATTTCTAAGTTTCCAGTCTGCTTGAGTTCTGAGCTTGTTCCTGTCAGTTCCTGAGCTCCAGTCTAGCAGTGTCTGTTTAGCTGCTTCCTGTGTCGATTCCTGTGTCAGTCCCTGTGTCGATTCCTGTGTCTGATCCCGTGTCCTGCCGTGAAGCGTTCCTGTCCAGAAGTCCTGTGGCTTTGCCTATGCCTGGTCGAGTTTCTGGCTTCTTGGTGTCCACCGGTCTGTCGTTTGGGATTCTGCCTGTCCTCCAGTTCTGAGAGTCTGTGTCGGCAGCGTTGGGGGTTCCTGTCCGTTTGCCAGTATTTGTACTGGTTCCGTGAGTAGCGGCTCTGCCGTGTCCGTCGGCCTAGGCCGCTGTATTCCTTGGTTATATCTGTCACTGGTGTTTTGCAGAGGGTTCTGCTTATGCTGTCACCGCCGATACACAAAAGTATTGTGTCGGCGTGTGGACAGCATTTCCTTTGTTGTTCTTTTCCCTGGCGGAAATCCGCGCATACTTTAGTTTCAGCTTTGTTAGTAGCCCCTGGCTTTGTTGTTCAGTTAGAGGGCCCCTTGTTATCACCCTGTCTCGGTTCACTCTTTGTCTCTCATTAAGACCTGAGGGGGCATCGGAGTTGGGCAGACGTAATCCGCCCTTCGAACGCGGCTGCCATGGGCCCAAGCAACCATAGTCTCGCAAGAGTGTACTGACAGCACGGGCGAGACAACGGAGATAGGGTGCCAGGGGCTATTCCCTTTCCATTCCCCTTTCCCAGCATTACGTTCTGGTATTCAGGTCCTACCGTATAAGATCACCCCTGACCTGAGTATCAGAATCATAACATTATCACCAGCCATACCACAAAAAAGAAATAAAACTTTTTTTCTTTTTTGGCCCAGTCCAGTGTCTAGTTTAGAATCCAGTCCTGTCGAGAATTCAGTGTGCAGAATCCAGTCCGGTGTTTAGAGTCCAGTCCGGTGTTTAGAATCCAGTCCGGTGTTTAGAATCCAGTCCGGTATTTAGAATCCAGTCCGGTGTTTAAAAAATTCCAGTCCGGTGTTTTAAAAAAAAAATCAAAAAAATCCAGTCTTGTTTTGTCTAGTTTAAAAATTCAGTCTTGCCTTGTCTAGTCTTGCCTTGTCTTGTCTTGCAGGCATCTCTCTCAGCCCTGAACTCTGCTTTCAGTGCTTTGAGACCTGAGCGACTAGAAGTTTTGCAGCAATCCTTAAAGCAACTGCAAAACCTTCTGACTAAAATCTTGCTCATCTTGCCAGAAGTCGTTGAGAGTACATCTATCTCTAAAGAGACTCTTGTTCACAGTATGGTGACAAGAGAATCCTCTGGTTTAATTGAAGAGAAAAGGTTTAAAAGTTTTCTGCAGCCCAGGCTTTCAGAAGAGGAGCGTCTGCGTCGCAGAAACTTAAACTTATGCCTATATTGTGGGGGTTTAGGTCACTATCTGCAGACCTGTGAGTTGCGCAAGCCAAAGTGTGGTGACGAGTCTTGCCCTCTGGCCAAGTTGAGTCAGGATACAAGACCTACTCCTGTCTCTACTGTGGCAGAGGTACTTGTCACACAACCCACACTAAAAAGCTCTCTGTCCTATAATTGGGGTCCTTGGGCAAGGGAGCCCCATTATAGATTCAGGAATCAAAAGAGAATGTTTCTCTCCTCTCTTGAGGTTCCTGTTGAAGCAGAGTTGCAAGCCCCTGGAGTGGTGCTCGATGCCCAGGTTCCTGGAGTGGTGCCCGTTGCCCAGGGTCCTGGAGTGGTGCCCGTTGCCCAGGGTCCTGGAGTGGTGCCCGTTGCCCAGGGTCCTGGAGTGGTGCCCGTTGCCCAGGGTCCTGGAGTGGTGCCCGTTGCCCAGGGTCTTGGAGTGGTGCCCGTTGCCCAGGGTCCTGGAGAGGTGCCCGATGCTCAGGATCTTGGTGCGGTGCCCAATGCCCAGAGTGCTGGAGCGGTGCCCGATGCCCTGAGTGCTGGAGCGGTGCCCGATGCCCAGAGTGCTGGAACGGTACCCAATGCCCAGAGCGCTGGAGCGGTACCCGATGCTCTAGCTTATAGAGGGACAACAAATATTATAGCTCAGGTTTCCATACCAGAAGGGGTCTCAGAAGCTGTTACCCCAGGTAGGGACTTGAAGAGCGCAACCCCAGAAAGGGTATCTAAAACCATAGTTCTAGAAGGGAACTCGAGAAGCAAAACCCCAGAAGGGATCTTTGAAGTAATATCCCCAAGTGGGGTCTCGAGAGACGCAGCCTCAAAGAAGGGTCTAGAGGTCGCTTCCCCAGGAAAGAACTTAAGAGGCATAGCATTTGTGGAGGTTCTGAAGGTTATAGCTTCAGCAAAAGTCCCGGAAGTCATAGTCCCGGGAGAAGTTTTGATAATTATTGACTCAGAGAGGGAGGCCAATGGCTCAGTCCCAGTGAGGGAAGCCGATGGCTCGGTCCCAGTGAGGGAGGCCGATGGCTCGGTCCCAGTGGGGGAGGCCGACGGCTCGGTCCCAGTAAAAGAATCCGAGGTGCTGACCCCAGCGGGGTTCCCGGAGGCCACTGCCCCAGCGGGGTTCCCGGAGGCCACTGCCCCAGCGGGGTTCCCGAAGGCCACTGCCCCGGGTGGGGTTCAGAAAGTCACTGCCCCGGGTGGGGTTCAGAAAGTCACTGCCCCGGGTGGGGTTCAGAAAGTCTCAGCCTCGAGTAAGGTCAATAGTGACCAGGTCCTAGCAAAGCACTCTAGTCAGTCAACTGGGAATGAAGCAGATCCTGACTCTGTTGATATCTCAACATCTATAATCTTTGATGGGGACTTAGTCCAATTTCTGGCGCTTTACAAACACTATTACATTATTATGTTGTCTAGACCATTTCTGGGCATCACTTCAGAGAACCTTGTGCTCTATCTGATTTATTCTTTTAGAGGAGAGCCTTTTGAGTGGGCGACCAGCCTAATGAAAGCTGAAGATCCCATTCTTCAGGATCCCCCAGCATTCAGTGATGCAATTATTAAAAGATATGGTTCCAAAGAAATTGGTTCAGGTTCCTCTAAGTCACCCGTCTTGTCTGCTGAGAGTCCACCAAATACTGTAAACTCGGCACAAGAGTCTCAGCCCGTTGTTTTGACTGCAGGATGTGCTTTTCTGTCTTCTTCTAATAGGAGTACTTTGCCTGAAAGTTCATCTCCCAAGGGTAAGAAACCTATCTCTGATTTGAACGCAGCCTTGCTGGGTGGTACCATCAGTTCAGACAATGTTTGGGGAATTACCTTGGTCAGACCTAAAGAGCTTTGTAAAAAGAAGAAGAAGAAGAAAAATAAATAATTTTTGACTCTTGCCTTGATAAAAAAAATAAAAATGTTTTCCTTGTCTTGTGTCCAGTGGCCACCGTCAAGGGGAGGGCACTGTTGCAAGCTGTTGTTACAGGTTGTTTCTGTTTTCTTGTCTGTTAGACCAGTGTGTCAGGTTTTTTTTTGTATCCCTTGTTTTGGATACTCTGTATTTTGGGGTCCTTTGACCCCTCCTCAAGGGGGGGGGGGGGTACTGTTAGGAGCCACGGCTGTGGCTCATTCCTGTTTTGCATGTCGGTTAGGTATTTTATGTTATACTTCTGTTTATGTTCCCCGTGGGTGTCATGGGGTGCTTGGAGCTCTCCCTTAAGGAGAGGATACTGTTATGAACCACAGGTAGTGGTTCATTCCTATTTTATGTTTATAGTTCTCTTGCAGGCCAGGATTTCCCTTTGCTCTGGTTTAGAGGATTATTGTTTGCTGTCAGTGGTCAGTCTGTGTAATTGCAGTCTGTTCCCATGTGTTCAGCCTCACCTGGCTGCTAATTGCATCTTGTCAGTTTGGAGTCATGCAACAGGGCAGCTGCATGACATAATTAATCAGGCCTCTCTGTTATATGCTGGCTGAGTGCAATTCACAGAAGCTGGTGATATTTCTAAGTTTCCAGTCTGCTTGAGTTCTGAGCTTGTTCCTGCCAGTTCCTGAGCTCCAGTCTAGCAGTGTCTGTTTAGCTGCTTGGTGTCGATTCCTGTGTCAGTCCCTGTGTCGATTCCTGTGTCTGATCCCGTGTCCTGCCATGAAGCGTTCCTGTCCAGAAGTCCTGTGGCTTTGCCTATGCCTGGTCGAGTTTCTGGCTTCTTGGTGTCCACCGGTCTGTCGTTTGGGATTCTGCCTGTCCTCCAGTTCTGAGAGTCTGTGTCGGCAGCGTTGGGGGTTCCTGTCCGTTTGCCAGTATTTGTACCGGTTCCGTGAGTAGCGGCTCTGCCGCTTCCGTCGGCCTAGGCCGCTGTATTCCTTGGTTATATCTGTCACTGGTGTTTTGCAGAGGGTTCTGCTTATGCTGTCACCGCCGATACACAAAAGTATTGTGTCGGCGTGTGGACAGCATTTCCTTTGTTGTTCTTTTCCCTGGCGGAAATCCGCGCATACTTTAGTTTCAGCTTTGTTAGTAGCCCCTGGCTTTGTTGTTCAGTTAGAGGGCCCCTTGTTATCACCTTGTCTCGGTTCACTCTTTGTCTCTCATTAAGACCTGAGGGGGCATCGGAGTTGGGCAGACGTAATCCGCCCTTCAAACGTGGCTGCCATGGGCCCAAGAAACCATAGTCTCGCAAGAGTGTACTGACAGCACGGGCGAGACAACGGAGATAGGGTGCCAGGGGCTATTCCCTTTCCATTCCCTTTTCCCAGCATTACGTTCTGGTATTCAGGTCCTACCGTATAAGATCACCCCTGACCTGAGTATCAGAATCATAACATTGGATCTCCTGCATATCGTACACCCAACAATCACCCCTACTGTTCTGCCTTGGAATTTGGAAGAGGTGTAGAACCCTCTAACATCTAGAGGCTCCCCCCTCACCTCAATTGCTGTATATATAACCCACCAGGAAATACTGCATTGGAACACATCTGGGATACACTGTGGGTTACATGGCCCTGTTTCCTGCAGCCTCATGTTCCAAAAGCTCACAGAGCATCATTGCCCTCTGAAACTGCTCCACCACTTTATCACGTATTTATTGTTGAATATGTGTGTACTATTTGGCAGTGGTAATAAACAGAGTAATAGTATCCACCAAACCCAAAGCCCAGAGTTTAACCAGCAGTGTGGCTTATTGAGCAGTAGTATACAGCTGTACTCAGCATCTGGATGGAGCAGAGCCTGAGCAGAACATTCAGAGCACCAGCTGGTGGTGTAGTTGGGTAGCGGTGCATATACCAGTGTTAGGGGGATGCGGTGGGAGCAAGCATCGCTGGAATATCACAGGGTCCCTTGTTGCTAAGTGGAACATGTCCCGCAGTAGCGCTCTAACACAGAGACAAGATGGAGCAACATGGAGGAGCACCGTGGAGACTGCGCAGTAGTACAAGCCACAAACTGATCATAGAATATCAGTATTGTAAGCCTCTCTTTGTGGCAACAGGAAATTAGTCTGAATTTTAGTGAAGATCCTTGGAGAAATGTCTTCAAATGACTCACGTCAGCTCCCACAACAAGTCAGCCATGGAGTCTCATATCAGTCTCAGCGCCACATACGGGCAAACCATCATTGCACGTTCCGGAGGCAGAAATGGTGCTGGATAACGCTGCGGAGGACATAGTCCTGGTGCTGGATAACGCTGCAGAGGCCATAGTCCTGGTGCTGGATAACGCTGTGGAGGCCATAGTCCTGGTTCTGGATAACGCTGTGGAGGCCATAGTCCTGGTGCTGGATAACGCTGCGGAGGCCATAGTCCTGGTGCTGGATAACACTGCGGAGACCATAGTCCTGGTGCTGGATAACACTGCGGAGACCATAGTCCTGGTGCTGGATAACACTGCGGAGGCCATAGTCCTGGTGCTGGATAACACTGCGGAGACCATAGTCCTGGTGCTGGAACACGCTGCAGAGGCCATAGTCCTGGTGCTGGATGACGCTGCAGAGGCCATAGTCCTGGTGCTGGATAAAGCTGTGGAGGCCATAGTCCTGGTTCTGGATAACGCTGTGGAGGCCATAGTCCTGGTGCTGGATAACTGGATAACGCTGCGGAGCCCATAGTCCTGGTTCTGGATAACGCTGTGGAGGCCATAGTCCTGGTGCTGGATAACTGGATAACGCTGCGGAGCCCAAAGTCCTGGTGCTGGTTACGCTGCGGAGGCCATAGTCCTGGTGCTGGATAACGCTGTGGAGGCCATAGTACTGGTGCTGAATGACGCTGCGGAGGCCATAGTCCTGGTGCTGGATAACACTGCGGAGACCATAGTACTGGTGCTGGATAACGCTGCGGAGGCCATAGTCCTGGTGCTGGATAACACTGCGGAGACCATAGTCCTGGTGCTGGAACACGCTGCAGAGGCCATAGTCCTGGTGCTGGATAAAGCTGTGGAGGCCATAGTCCTGGTTCTGGATAACGCTGTGGAGGCCATAGTCCTGGTGCTGGATAACACTGCGGAGACCATAGTCCTGGTGCTGGATAACGCTGCGGAGGCCATAGTCCTGGTGCTGGATAACTGGATAACGCTGCGGAGGCCATAGTCCTGGTGCTGGATAACGCTGTGGAGGCCATAGTCCTGGTGCTGGATGACGCTGCGGAGGCCATAGTCCTGGTGCTGGATGACACTGCGGAGACCATAGTCCTGGTGCTGGATAACGCTGCGGAGGCCATAGTCCTGGTGCTGGATAACGCTGCGGAGGCCATAGTCCTGGTGCTGGATGACGCTGTGGAGGACATAGTCCTGGATAACGCTGTGGAGGGCATAGTCCTGGTGCTGGATAACGCTGCAGAGGCCATAGTCCTGGTGCTGGATAAAGCTGTGGAGACCATAGTCCTGGTTCTGGATAACGCTGTGGAGGCCATAGTCCTGGTGCTGGATAACGCTGCGGAGGCAATAGTCCTGGTGCTGGATAACGCTGTGGAGGCCATAGTCCTGGTTCTGGATAATGCTGTGGAGGCCATAGTCCTGGTGCTGGATAACGCTGCGGAGACCATAGTCCTGGTGCTGGATAACTGGATAACGCTGCGGAGGCCATAGTCCTGGTGCTGGATAACGCTGTGGAGGCCATAGTCCTTGTGCTGGATAATGTTGCTGAGGCCATAGTCCTGGTGCTGGATAACGCTGCGGAGACCAAAGTCCTGGTGCTGGATAACGCTGCGGAGACCATTATCCTGGTGCTGGATAACGCTGTGGAGGACATAGTCCTGGTGCTGGATAATGTTGCGGAGGCCATAGTCCTGGTGCTGGATAACGCCGCGGAGGCCATAGTCCTGGTGCTGGATAATGCTGTGCAGGCCATAGTCCTGGTGCTGGATAACGCTGCGGAGGCCATAGTCCTGGTGCTGGATAACGCTGAGGAGACCATAGTCCTGGTGCTGGATAACGCTGCGGAGGACATAGTCCTGGTGCTGGATAACGCCGCGGAGGCCATAGTCCTGGTGCTGGATAACGCTGCGGAGACCATAGTCCTGGTGCTGGATAACGCTGTGGAGGACATAGTCCTGGTGCTGGATAAGGCTGCGGAGGCCATAGTCCTGGTGCTGGATAACGCTGCGGAGGATATAGTCCTGGTGCTGGATAACGCCGCGGAGGCCATAGTCCTGGTGCTGGATAACGCTGCGGAGACCATGGGGGTCATTCCGAGTTGTTCGCTCGTTATTTTTTTTCGCAACGGAGCGATTAGTCGCGAATGCGCATGCGCAATGTCCGCAGTGCGACTGCGCCAAGTAAATTTGCTATGCAGTTAGGAATTTTACTCACGGTTTTTTCTTCGTTCTGGTGATCGTAATGTGATTGACAGGAAGTGGGTGTTTCTGGGCGGAAACAGGCCGTTTTATGGGTGTGTGCGAAAAAACGCTACCGTTTCTGGGAAAAACGCGGGAATGGTTGAAGAAACGGAGGAGTGTCTGGGCGAACGCTGGGTGTGTTTGTGACGTCAAACCAGGAACGACAAGCACTGAACTGATCGCAGATGCCAAGTAAGTCTGGAGCTACTCAGAAACTGCTAAGAGGTGTGTGGTCGCAATTTTGAGAATCTTTCGTTCGCAATTTTAAGAAGCTAAGATTCACTCCCAGTAGGAAGCGGCTTAGCGTGTGCAAAGCTGCTAAAAGCAGCTTGCGAGCGAACAACTCGGAATGAGGGCCCATAGTCCTGGTGCTGGATAACGCTGTGGAGGACATAGTCCTGGTGCTAGATAACGCTGCGGAGGCCATAGTCCTGGTGCTGGATAACGCTGCGGAGGCCGTAGTCCTGGTGCTGGATAACACTGCGGAGGCCATAGTCCTGTTGCTGGATAACGCTGCGGAGACCATAGTCCTGGTGCTGGATAACGCTGCGGAGACCATAGTCCTGGTGCTGAATAACGCTGCGGAGACCGTAGTCCTGGTGCTGGATAACGCTGCGGAGGCCATAGTCCTGTTGCTGGATAACGCTGCAGAGACCATAGTCCTGGTGCTTTATAACGTTGCGGAGGCCATAGTCCTGGTGCTGGATAACGCTGCGGAGGCCATAGTCCTGGTGCTGGATAACGCTGCGGAGGCCGTAGTCCTGGTGCTGGATAACGCTGCGGAGGCCATAGTCCTATTGCTGGATAACGCTGCGGAGACCATAGTCCTGGTGCTGGATGACGCTGCGGAGGCCATAGTCCTGGTGCTGGATAACACTGCGGAGGCCATAGTCCTGGTGCTGGATAACGCTGCGGAGGCCATAGTCCTGGTGCTGGATAACACTGCGGAGGCCATTGTCCTGGTGCTGGATAACGCCGCGGAGGCCTTAGTCCTGGTGCTGGATAACGCTGCGGAGGCCATAGTCCTGGTGCTGGATAACGCTGCGGAGGCCGTAGTCCTGGTGCTGATAACACTGCGGAGGCCATTGTACTGCTGCTGGATAACACTGCGGAGACCATAGTCCTGGTGCTGGAAAACGGATAACGCTGTGGAGGACATAGTCCTGGTGCTGGATAACGTTGCGGAGGCCATAGTTCTGGCGCTGGATAACGCTGCGGAGGCCATAGTCCTGGTGCTGGATAACGTTGCTGAGGCCATAGTCCTGGTGCTGGATAACGCTGCGGAGACCATATTCCTGGTGCTGGATAACGCTGCGGAGGCCATAGTCCTGGTGCTGGATAACGTTGCGGAGGCCATAGTCCTGATGCTGGATAACGCCGCGGAGGCCATAGTCCTGGTGCTGGATAACGCCGCGGAGGCCATAGTCCTGGTGCTGGATAACGCTGTGGAGGCCATAGTCCTGGTGCTGGATAACGTTACGGAGGCCATAGTCCTGGTGCTGGATAATGCTGAGGAGGCCATAGTTCTGGTGCTGGATAACGCTGGGGAGGCCATAGCCTGGTGCTGGATAACGCTGTGGAGGCCATAGTCCTGGTGCTGGATAACGCTGTGGAGGCCATAGTCCTGGTGCTGGATAATGCGCTGCGGAGGCCATAGTCCTGGTGCTGGAGAACGCTGCGGAGGACATAGTCCTGGTGCTGGATGACGCTGCGGAGGCCATAGTCCTGGTGCTGGATAACACCGCGGAGGCCATAGTCCTGGTGCTGGATAACGCTGCGGAGGCCATAGTCCTGGTGCTGGATAACTGGATAATGCTGCGGAGGCCATAGTCCTGGTGCTGGATAACGTTACGGAGGCCATAGTCCTGGTGCTGGATAACGCCGCGAAGGCCATAGTCCTGGTGCTGGATAACGGATAACGCCGCAGAGGCCATAGTCCTGGTGCTGGATAACGCCGTGGAGGCTATAGTCCTGGTGCTGGATAACGCTGCGGAGGCCATAGTCCTGGTGCTGGATAACGCTGTGGAGGCCATAGTCCTGGTGCTGGATAACGCCGCGGAGGCCATAGTCCTGGTGCTGGATAACGCGCAGCGGAGGCCATAGTCCTGGTGCTGGATAACACCGCGGAGGCCATAGTCCTGGTGCTGGATAACGCTGCGGAGGCCATAGTCCTGGTGCTGGATAACTGGATAATGCTGCGGAGGCCATAGTCCTGGTGCTGGATAACGTTACGGAGGCCATAGTCCTGGTGCTAGATAACGCGCTGAGGAGGACATAGTCCTTGTGCTGGAGAACGCTGCGGAGGACATAGTCCTGGTGCTGGATAACGCTGCGGAGGCTATAGTCCTGGTGCTGGATAACGCCGCGGAGGCCATAGTCCGCGTGCTGGATAACGCTGCGGAGGCCATAGTCCTGGTGCTGGATAACGCTGTGGAGGCCATAGTCCTGGTGCTGGATAACGCTGCGGAGGCCATAGTTCTGGTGCTGGATAACTGGATAACGCTGCGGGGGCCATAGTCCTGGTGCTGGATAATGCCGCGGAGGCCATAGTCCTGGTGCTGGATAACGCCGCGGAGGCCATAGTCCTGGTGCTGGATAACGCTGCGAAAGCCATAGTCCTGGTGCTGGATAACGCTGCGGAGGCCATAGTCCTGGTGCTGGATAACTGGATAACGCTGCGGAGGCCATAGTCCTGGTGCTGGATAACTGGATAACGCTGCGGAGGCCATAGTCCTGGTGCTGGATAATGCCGCGGAGGCCATAGTCCTGGTGCTGGATAACGCTGCGGAGGCCATAGTCCTGGTGCTGGATAACGCTGCAGAGGCCATAGTCCTGGTGCTGGATAACGCTGTGGAGGACATAGTCCTGGTGCTGGATGACGCTGCGGAGGCCATAGTCCTGGTGCTGGATATCGCAGCGGAGGCCATAGTCCTGGTGCTGGATAACGCTGCGGAGGCCATAGTCCTGGTGCTGGATAACGCTGCGGAGACCATAGTCCTGGTGCTGGATAACGCTGTGGAGACCATAGTCCTGGTGCTGGATAACGCTGTGGAGGTACATAGTCCTGGTGCTGTATGACGCTACGGAGGCCATATTCCTGGTGCTGGAAAACGCTACGGAGACCATAGTCCTGGTGCTGGATGACGCTGCAGAGGCCATAGTCCTGGTGCTGGATAACACTGCGGAGGCCATTGTCCTGGTGCTGGATAACACTACGGAGGCCATAGTCCTGGTGCTGGATAACGCTGCGGAGGCCGTAGTCCTGGTGCTGGATAACACTGCGGAGGCCGTAGTCCTGGTGCTGGATAACGTTACGGAGGTCATAGTCCTGGTGCTGGATAACGCTGCGGAGGCCATAGTCCTGGTGCTGGATAACGCTGCTGAGGCCATAGCCTGGTGCTGGATATTGCTGTGGAGGCCATAGTCCTGGTGCTGGATAACGCTGTGGAGGCCATAGTCCTGGTGCTGGATAATGCGTTGCGGAGGCCATAGTCCTGGTGCTGGAGAACGCTGCGGAGGCCATAGTCCTGGTGCTGGATGACGCTGCGGAGGCCATAGTCCTGGTGCTGGATAACACCGCGGAGGCCATAGTCCTGGTGCTGGATAACGCTGTGGAGGCCATAGTCCTGGTGCTGGATAACGCTGCGGAGACCATAGTCCTGGTGCTGGATAACACCGCGGAGGCCATAGTCCTGGTGCTGGATAACGCTGTGGAGACCATAGTCCTGGTGCTGTATAATGCTGCAGAGGCCATAGTCCTGGTGCTGGGTAACGCTGTGGAGGCCATAGTCCTGGTTCTGGATAACGCTGTGGAGGCCATAGTCCTGGTGCTGGATAACGCCACAGAGGCCATAGTCCTGGTGCTGTATAACTGGATAACGCTGCGGAGGCCGTAGTCCTGGTGCTGGATAACGCTGCGGAGGCCATAGTCCTGGTGCTGGATAACGCTGCGGAGGCCATAGTCCTGGTGCTGGATAATGCCGCGGAGGCCATAGTCCTGGTGCTGGATAACGCCGCGGAGAACATAGTCCTGGTGCTGGATAATGCCGCGGAGGCCATAGTCCTGGTGCTGGATAACGCTGCGGAGGCCATAGTCCTGGTGCTGGATAACGCCGCAGAGGCCATAGTCCTGGTGCTGGATAATGCTGTGGAGGCCATAGTCCTGGTGCTGGATAACGCCGCGGAGGCCATAGTCCTGGTGCTGGATAACGCGCTGCGGAGGCCATAGTCCTGGTGCTGGATAACACCGCGGAGGCCATAGTCCTGGTGCTGGATAACGCTGCGGAGGCCATAGTCCTGGTGCTGGATAACTGGATAATGCTGCGGAGGCCATAGTCCTGGTGCTGGATAACGTTACGGAGGCCATAGTCCTGGTGCTAGATAACGCGCTGAGGAGGACATAGTCCTTGTGCTGGAGAACGCTGCGGAGGACATAGTCCTGGTGCTGGATAACGCTGCGGAGGCTATAGTCCTGGTGCTGGATAACGCCGCGGAGGCCATAGTCCGCGTGCTGGATAATGCTGCGGAGGCCATAGTCCTGGTGCTGGATAACGCTGTGGAGGCCATAGTCCTGGTGCTGGATAACGCTGCGGAGGCCATAGTCCTGGTGCTGGATAACTGGATAACGCTGCGGGGGCCATAGTCCTGGTGCTGGATAATGCCGCGGAGGCCATAGTCCTGGTGCTGGATAACGCCGCGGAGGCCATATTCCTGGTGCTGGATAACGCTGCGGAAGCCATAGTCCTGGTGCTGGATAACGCTGCGGAGGCCATAGTCCTGGTGCTGGATAACTGGATAACGCTGCGGATGCCATAGTCCTGGTGCTGGATAACTGGATAACGCTGCGGAGGCCATAGTCCTGGTGCTGGATAATGCAGCGGAGGCCATAGTCCTGGTGCTGGATAACGCCGCGGAGGCCATAGTCCTGGTGCTGGATAACGCTGCAGAGGCCATAGTCCTGGTGCTGGATAACGCTGTGGAGGACATAGTCCTGGTGCTGGATGACGCTGCGGAGGCCATAGTCCTGGTGCTGGATATCGCAGCGGAGGCCATAGTCCTGGTGCTGGATAACGCTGCGGAGGCCATAGTCCTGGTGCTGGATAACGCTGCGGAGACCATAGTCCTGGTGCTGGATAACGCTGTGGAGACCGTAGTCCTGGTGCTGGATAACGCTGTGGAGGTACATAGTCCTGGTGCTGTATGACGCTACGGAGGCCATAGTCCTGGTGCTGGATAACGCTACGGAGACCATAGTCCTGGTGCTGGATGATGCTGCAGAGGCCATAGTCCTGGTGCTGGATAACACTGCGGAGGCCATTGTCTTGGTGCTGGATAACACTACGGAGGCCATAGTCCTGGTGCTGGATAACGCTGCGGAGGCCGTAGTCCTGGTGCTGGATAACACTGCGGAGGCCATAGTCCTGGTGCTGGATAACGCTGCGGAGGCCATTGTCCTGGTGCTGGATAACACTGCGGAGGCCATAGTCCTGGTGCTGGATAACGCTGCAGAGGCCATAGTCCTGTTGCTGGATAACGCTGCGGAGACCATAGTCCTGGTGCTGGATGACGCTGCAGAGGCCATAGTACTGGTGCTGGATAACGCTGCGGAGGCCATTGTCCTGATGCTGGATAACACTGCGGAGGCCGTAGTCCTGGTGCTGGATAACGTTACGGAGGTCATAGTCCTGGTGCTGGATAACGCTGCGGAGGCCATAGTCCTGGTGCTGGATAACGCTGCGGAGGCCATAGTCCTGGTGCTGGATAACGCTGTGGAGGCCATAGTCCTGGTGCTGGATAATGCGTTGCGGAGGCCATAGTCCTGGTGCTGGAGAACGCTGCGGAGGACATAGTCCTGGTGCTGGATGACGCTGCGGAGGCCATAGTCCTGGTGCTGGATAACACCGCGGAGGCCATAGTCCTGGTGCTGGATAACGCTGCGGAGGCCATAGTCCTGGTGCTGGATAACGCTGCGGAGACCATAGTCCTGGTGCTGGATAACACCGCGGAGGCCATAGTCCTGGTGCTGGATAACGCTGTGGAGACCATAGTCCTGGTGCTGTATAATGCTGCAGAGGCCATAGTCCTGGTGCTGGATAACGCTGTGGAGGCCATAGTCCTGGTTCTGGATAACGCTGTGGAGGCCATAGTCCTGGTGCTGGATAACGCCACAGAGGCCATAGTCCTGGTGCTGTATAACTGGATAACGCTGCGGAGGCCGTAGTCCTGGTGCTGGATAACGCTGCGGAGTCCATAGTCCTGGTGCTGGATAACGCTGCGGAGGCCATAGTCCTGGTGCTGGATAATGCGGCGGAGGCAATAGTCCTGGTGCTGGATAACGCCGCGGAGAACATAGTCCTGGTGCTGGATAATGCCGCGGAGGCCATAGTCCTGGTGCTGGATAACGCTGCGGAGGCCATAGTCCTGGTGCTGGATAACGCCGCAGAGGCCATAATCCTGGTGCTGGATAATGCTGTGGAGGCCATAGTCCTGGTGCTGGATAATGCCGCGGAGGCCATAGTCCTGGTGCTGGATAACGCTGCGGAGGCCATAGTCCTGGTGCTGGATAACGCTGCGGAGGCCATATTCCTGGTGCTGGATAACGCTGCGGAGGCCATAGTCCTGGTGCTGGATAACAGGATAACGCTGCGGAGGCCATAGTCCTGGTGCTGGATAACTGGATAACACTGCGGAGGACATAGTCCTGGTGCTGGATAACGCTGCGGAGACCATAGTCCTGGTGCTGGATAACGTTGTGGAGACCGTAGTCCTGGTGCTGGATAACGCTGTGGAGGTACATAGTCCTGGTGCTGTATGACGCTACGGAGGCCATAGTCCTGGTGCTGGATAACGCTACGGAGACCATAGTCCTGGTGCTGGATGATGCTGCAGAGGCCATAGTCCTGGTGCTGGATAAAACTGCGGAGGCCATTGTCTTGGTGCTGGATAACACTACGGAGGCCATAGTCCTGGTGCTGGATAACGCTGCGGAGGCCGTAGTCCTGGTGCTGGATAACACTGCGGAGGCCATAGTCCTGGTGCTGGATAACGCTGCGGAGGCCATTGTCCTGGTGCTGGATAACACTGCGGAGGCCATAGTCCTGGTGCTGGATAACGCTGCAGAGGCCATAGTCCTGTTGCTGGATAACGCTGCGGAGACCATAGTCCTGGTGCTGGATGACGCTGCAGAGGCCATAGTACTGGTGCTGGATAACGCTGCGGAGGCCATTGTCCTGATGCTGGATAACACTGCGGAGGCCGTAGTCCTGGTGCTGGATAACGTTACGGAGGTCATAGTCCTGGTGCTGGATAGCGCTGCGGAGGCCATAGTCCTGGTGCTGGATAACGCTGCGGAGGCCATAGTCCTGGTGCTGGATAACGCTGTGGAGGCCATAGTCCTGGTGCTGGATAATGCGTTGCGGAGGCCATAGTCCTGGTGCTGGAGAACGCTGCGGAGGACATAGTCCTGGTGCTGGATGACGCTGCGGAGGCCATAGTCCTGGTGCTGGATAACACCGCGGAGGCCATAGTCCTGGTGCTGGATAACGCTGCGGAGGCCATAGTCCTGGTGCTGGATAACGCTGCGGAGACCATAGTCCTGGTGCTGGATAACACCGCGGAGGCCATAGTCCTGGTGCTGGATAACGCTGTGGAGACCATAGTCCTGGTGCTGTATAATGCTGCAGAGGCCATAGTCCTGGTGCTGGATAACGCTGTGGAGGCCATAGTCCTGGTTCTGGATAACGCTGTGGAGGCCATAGTCCTGGTGCTGGATAACGCCACAGAGGCCATAGTCCTGGTGCTGTATAACTGGATAACGCTGCGGAGGCCGTAGTCCTGGTGCTGGATAACGCTGCGGAGTCCATAGTCCTGGTGCTGGATAACGCTGCGGAGGCCATAGTCCTGGTGCTGGATAATGCGGCGGAGGCAATAGTCCTGGTGCTGGATAACGCCGCGGAGAACATAGTCCTGGTGCTGGATAATGCCGCGGAGGCCATAGTCCTGGTGCTGGATAACGCTGCGGAGGCCATAGTCCTGGTGCTGGATAACGCCGCAGAGGCCATAATCCTGGTGCTGGATAATGCTGTGGAGGCCATAGTCCTGGTGCTGGATAATGCCGCGGAGGCCATAGTCCTGGTGCTGGATAACGCTGCGGAGGCCATAGTCCTGGTGCTGGATAACGCTGCGGAGGCCATATTCCTGGTGCTGGATAACGCTGCGGAGGCCATAGTCCTGGTGCTGGATAACAGGATAACGCTGCGGAGGCCATAGTCCTGGTGCTGGATAACTGGATAACGCTGCTGAGGCCATAGTCTTGGTGCTGGATAATGCCGCGGAGGCCATAGTCCTGGTGCTGGATAACACTGCGGGGGCCATTGTCCTGCTGCTGGATAACACTGTGGAGGCCATAGTCCTGGTGCTGGATAACTGGATAACGCTGCGGAGGCCATAGTCCTGGTGCTGGATAACTGGATAACGCTGCGGAGGCCATAGTCCTGGTGCTGGATAATGCCGCGGAGGCCATAGTCCTGGTGCTGGATAACGCCGCGGAGGCCAGAGTCCTGGTGCTGGATAACGCTGCGGAGTCCATAGTCCTGGTGCTGGATAACGCTGCGAAGGCCATAGTCCTGGTGCTGGATAACGCTGCGGAGGCCATAGTCCTGGTGCTGGATAACTGGATAACGCTGCGGAGGCCATAGTCCTGGTGCTGGATAACTGGATAACGCTGCGGAGGCCATAGTCTTGGTGCTGGATAATGCCGCGGAGGTCATAGTCCTGGTGCTGGATAACGCCGCGGAGGCCATAGTCCTGGTGCTGGATAACGCTGCAGAGGCCATAGTCCTGGTGCTGGATAACGCTGTGGAGGACATAGTCCTGGTGCTGGATAACGCCGCGGAGGCCATAGTCCTGTTGCTGGATAACGCTGCGGAGACCATAGTCCTGTTGCTGGATAACGCTGCGGAGACCATAGTCCTGGTGCTGGATAACACTGCGGAGGCCATTGTCCTGATGCTGGATAACACTGCGGAGGCCATTGTCCTGATGCTGGATAACACTGCGGAGGCCATTGTCCTGATGCTGGATAACACTGCGGAGGCCAGAGTCCTGGTGCTGGATAACGCTGCGGAGGCCGTAGTCCTGGTGCTGGATAACACTGCGGAGGCCATTGTCCTGCTGCTGGATAACGTTGCGGAGACCATAGTCCTGGTGCTGGATAACGCTGCGGAAGCCATAGTCCTGGTGCTGGATAACGTTGCGGAGGCCATAGTCGTGGTGCTGGATAACGTTGCGGAAGCCATAGTCCTGGTGCTGGATAATGCTGCGGAGGCCATAGTCCTGGTGCTGGATAACGCTGCGGAGGCCATAGTCCTGTTGCTGGATAACGCTGCGGAGGCCATAGTCCTGGTGCTGGATAACGCTACGGAGACCATAGTCCTGGTGCTGGATGACGCTGCAGAGGCCATAGTCCTGGTGCTGGATAACACTGCGGAGGCCATTGTCCTGGTTCTGGATAACACTACGGAGGCCATAGTCCTGGTGCTGGATAACGCTGCGGAGGCCGTAGTCCTGGTGCTGGATAACACTGCGGAGGCCATAGTCCTGGTGCTGGATAACGCTGCGGAGGCCATAGTCCTGGTGCTGGATAACACTGCGGAGGCCATAGTCCTGGTGCTGGATAACGCTGCAGAGGCCATAGTCCTGTTGCTGGGTAACGCTGCGGAGACCATAGTCCTGGTGCTGGATGACGCTGCAGAGGCCATAGTCCTGGTGCTGGATAACGCTGCGGAGGCCATAGCCTGGTGCTGGATATTGCTGTGGAGGCCATAGTCCTGGTGCTGGATAACGCTGTGGAGGCCATAGTCCTGGTGCTGGATAATGCGTTGCGGAGGCCATAGTCCTGGTGCTGGAGAACGCTGCGGAGGACATAGTCCTGGTGCTGGATGACGCTGCGGAGGCCATAGTCCAGGTGCTGGATAACACCGCGGAGGCCATAGTCCTGGTGCTGGATAACGCTGCGGAGGCCATAGTCCTGGTGCTGGATAACGCTGCGGAGACCATAGTCCTGGTGCTGGATAACACCGCGGAGGCCATAGTCCTGGTGCTGGATAACGCTTTGGAGACCATAGTCCTGGTGCTGTATAATGCTGCAGAGGCCATAGTCCTGGTGCTGGATAACGCTGTGGAGGCCATAGTCCTGGTTCTGGATAACGCTGTGGAGGCCATAGTCCTGGTGCTGGATAACGCCACAGAGGCCATAGTCCTGGTGCTGTATAACTGGATAACGCTGCGGAGGCCGTAGTCCTGGTGCTGGATAACGCTGCGGAGGCCATAGTCCTGGTGCTGGATAACGCTGCGGAGGCCATAGTCCTGGTGCTGGATAATGCCGCGGAGGCCATAGTCCTGGTGCTGGATAACGCTGCGGAGAACATAGTCCTGGTGCTGGATAATGCTGCGGAGGCCATAGTCCTGGTGCTGGATAACGCTGCGGAGGCCATAGTCCTGGTGCTGAATAACGCCGCAGAGGCCATAGTCCTGGTGCTGGATAACGCTGTGGAGGCCATAGTCCTGGTGCTGGATAATGCGTTGCGGAGGCCATAGTCCTTGTGCTGGAGAACGCTGCGGAGGACATAGTCCTGGTGCTGGATAACGCTGCGGAGGCCATTGTCCTGATGCTGGATAACACTGCGGAGGCCGTAGTCCTGGTGCTGGATAACGTTACGGAGGTCATAGTCCTGGTGCTGGATAACGCTGCGGAGGCCATAGTTCTGGTGCTGGATAACGCTGCGGAGGCCATAGCCTGGTGCTGGATATTGCTGTGGAGGCCATAGTCCTGGTGCTGGATAACGCTGTGGAGGCCATAGTCCTGGTGCTGGATAATGCGTTGCGGAGGCCATAGTCCTGGTGCTGGAGAACGCTGCGGAGGACATAGTCCTGGTGCTGGATGACGCTGCGGAGGCCATAGTCCTGGTGCTGGATAACACCGCGGAGGCCATAGTCCTGGTGCTGGATAACGCTGCGGAGGCCATAGTCCTGGTGCTGGATAACGCTGCGGAGACCATAGTCCTGGTGCTGGATAACACCGCGGAGGCCATAGTCCTGGTGCTGGATAACGCTTTGGAGACCATAGTCCTGGTGCTGTATAATGCTGAAGAGGCCATAGTCCTGGTGCTGGATAACGCTGTGGAGGCCATAGTCCTGGTTCTGGATAACGCTGTGGAGGCCATAGTCCTGGTGCTGGATAACGCCACAGAGGCCATAGTCCTGGTGCTGTATAACTGGATAACGCTGCGGAGGCCGTAGTCCTGGCGCTGGATAACGCTGCGGAGGCCATAGTCCTGGTGCTGGATAACGCTGCGGAGGCCATAGTCCTGGTGCTGGATAATGCCGCGGAGGCCATAGTCCTGGTGCTGGATAACGCCGCGGAGAACATAGTCCTGGTGCTGGATAATGCCGCGGAGGCCATAGTCCTGGTGCTGGATAACGCTGCGGAGGCCATAGTCCTGGTGCTGGATAACGCCGCAGAGGCCATAGTCCTGGTGCTGGATAATGCTGTGGAGGCCATAGTCCTGGTGCTGGATAACGCTTTGGAGACCATAGTCCTGGTGCTGTATAATGCTGAAGAGGCCATAGTCCTGGTGCTGGATGACGCTGCGGAGGCCATAGTCCTGGTGCTGGATAACACCGCGGAGGCCATAGTCCTGGTGCTGGATAACGCTGCGGAGGCCATAGTCCTGGTGCTGGATAACGCTGCGGAGACCATAGTCCTGGTGCTGGATAACACCGCGGAGGCCATAGTCCTGGTGCTGGATAACGCTTTGGAGACCATAGTCCTGGTGCTGTATAATGCTGAAGAGGCCATAGTCCTGGTGCTGGATAACGCTGTGGAGGCCATAGTCCTGGTTCTGGATAACGCTGTGGAGGCCATAGTCCTGGTGCTGGATAACGCCACAGAGGCCATAGTCCTGGTGCTGTATAACTGGATAACGCTGCGGAGGCCGTAGTCCTGGCGCTGGATAACGCTGCGGAGGCCATAGTCCTGGTGCTGGATAACGCTGCGGAGGCCATAGTCCTGGTGCTGGATAATGCCGCGGAGGCCATAGTCCTGGTGCTGGATAACGCCGCGGAGAACATAGTCCTGGTGCTGGATAATGCCGCGGAGGCCATAGTCCTGGTGCTGGATAACGCTGCGGAGGCCATAGTCCTGGTGCTGGATAACGCCGCAGAGGCCATAGTCCTGGTGCTGGATAATGCTGTGGAGGCCATAGTCCTGGTGCTGGATAATGCTGTGGAGGCCATAGTCCTGGTGCTGGATAATGCCGCGGAGGCCATAGTCCTGGTGCTGGATAACGCTGCGGAGGCCATAGTCCTGGTGCTGGATAATGCCGCGGAGGCCATAGTCCTGGTGCTAGATAACGCTGCGGGGGCCATAGTCCTGGTGCTGGATAATGCCGCGGAGGCCATAGTCCTGGTGCTGGATAACGCCGCGGAGGCCATAGTCCTGGTGCTGGATAACGCTGCGGAGGCCATATTCCTGGTGCTGGATAACGCTGCGGAGGCCATAGTGCTGGTGCAGGATTACTGGATAACGCTGCGGAGGCCATTGTCCTGGTGCTGGATAACTGGATAACGCTGCTGAGGCCATAGTCTTGGTGCTGGATAATGCCGCGGAGGCCATAGTCCTGGTGCTGGATAACACTGCGGGGGCCATTGTCCTGCTGCTGGATAACACTGCAGAGGCCATAGTCCTGGTGCTGGATAACGCTGTGGAGGACATAGTCCTGGTGCTGGATAACGCCGCGGAGGCCATAGTCCTGTTGCTGGATAACGCTGCGGAGACCATAGTCCTGTTGCTGGATAACGCTGCGGAGACCATAGTCCTGGTGCTGGATAACACTGCGGAGGCCATTGTCCTGATGCTGGATAACACTGCGGAGGCCATTGTCCTGATGCTGGATAACACTGCGGAGGCCATTGTCCTGATGCTGGATAACACTGCGGAGGCCAGAGTCCTGGTGCTGGATAACGCTGCGGAGGCCGTAGTCCTGGTGCTGGATAACACTGCGGAGGCCATTGTCCTGCTGCTGGATAACGTTGCGGAGACCATAGTCCTGGTGCTGGATAACGCTGCGGAAGCAATAGTCCTGGTGCTGGATAACGTTGCGGAGGCCATAGTCCTGGTGCTGGATAACGTTGCGGAAGCCATAGTACTGGTGCTGGATAATGCTGCGGAGGCCATAGTCCTGGTGCTGGATAACGCTGCGGAGGCCATAGTCCTGTTGCTGGATAACGCTGCGGAGGCCATAGTCCTGGTGCTGGATAACGCTACGGAGACCATAGTCCTGGTGCTGGATGACGCTGCAGAGGCCATAGTCCTGGTGCTGGATAACACTGCGGAGGCCATTGTCCTGGTTCTGGATAACACTACGGAGGCCATAGTCCTGGTGCTGGATAACGCTGCGGAGGCCATAGTCCTGGTGCTGGATAACGCTACGGAGACCATAGTCCTGGTGCTGGATGACGCTGCAGAGGCCATAGTCCTGGTGCTGGATAACACTGCGGAGGCCATTGTCCTGGTTCTGGATAACACTACGGAGGCCAAAGTCCTGGTGCTGGATAACGCTGCGGAGGCCGTAGTCCTGCTGCTGGATAACACTGCGGAGGCCATAGTCCTGGTGCTGGATAACGCTGCGGAGGCCATAGTCCTGGTGCTGGATAACACTGCGGAGGCCATAGTCCTGGTGCTGGATAACGCTGCAGAGGCCATAGTCCTGTTGCTGGATAACGCTGCGGAGACCATAGTCCTGGTGCTGGATGACGCTGCAGAGGCCATAGTCCTGGTGCTGGATAACGCTGCGGAGGACATAGTCCTGGTGCTGGATGACGCTGCGGAGGCCATAGTCCTGGTGCTGGATAACACCGCGGAGGCCATAGTCCTGGTGCTGGATAACGCTGCGGAGGCCATAGTCCTGGTGCTGGATAACGCTGCGGAGACCATAGTCCTGGTGCTGGATAACACCGCGGAGGCCATAGTCCTGGTGCTGGATAACGCTTTGGAGACCATAGTCCTGGTGCTGTATAATGCTGCAGAGGCCATAGTCCTGGTGCTGGATAACGCTGTGGAGGCCATAGTCCTGGTTCTGGATAACGCTGTGGAGGCCATAGTCCTGGTGCTGTATAACGCCACAGAGGCCATAGTCCTGGTGCTGTATAACTGGATAACGCTGCGGAGGCCGTAGTCCTGGTGCTGGATAACGCTGCGGAGGCCATAGTCCTGGTGCTGGATAACGCTGCGGAGGCCATAGTCCTGGTGCTGGATAATGCCGCGGAGGCCATAGTCCTGGTGCTGGATAACGCCGCGGAGAACATAGTCCTGGTGCTGGATAATGCCGCGGAGGCCATAGTCCTGGTGCTGGATAACGCTGCGGAGGCCATAGTCCTGGTGCTGGATAACGCCGCAGAGGCCATAGTCCTGGTGCTGGATAATGCTGTGGAGGCCATAGTCCTGGTGCTGGATAATGCCGCGGAGGCCATAGTCCTGGTGCTGGATAACGCTGCGGAGGCCATAGTCCTGGTGCTGGATAATGCCGCGGAGGCCATAGTCCTGGTGCTAGATAACGCTGCGGGGGCCATAGTCCTGGTGCTGGATAATACCGCGGAGGCCATAGTCCTGGTGCTGGATATCGCCGCGGAGGCCATAGTCCTGGTGCTGGATAACGCTGCGGAGGCCATAGTCCTGGTGCTGGATAACGCTGTGGAGGCCATAGTCCTGGTGCTGGATTACTGGATAACGCTGTGGAGGCCATAGTCCTGGTGCTGGATAACTGGATAACGCTGCTGAGGCCATAGTCTTGGTGCTGGATAATGCCGCGGAGGCCATTGTCCTGATGCTGGATAACACTGCGGAGGCCGTAGTCCTGGTGCTGGATAACGTTACGGAGGTCATAGTCCTGGTGCTGGATAACGCTGCGGAGGCCATAGTCCTGGTGCTGGATAACGCTGCGGAGGCCATAGCCTGGTGCTGGATATTGCTGTGGAGGCCATAGTCCTGGTGCTGGATAACGCTGTGGAGGCCATAGTCCTGGTGCTGGATAATGCGTTGCGGAGGCCATAGTCCTGGTGCTGGAGAACGCTGCGGAGGACATAGTCCTGGTGCTGGATGACGCTGCGGAGGCCATAGTCCTGGTGCTGGATAACACCGCGGAGGCAATAGTCCTGGTGCTGGATAACGCTGCGGAGGCCATAGTCCTGGTGCTGGATAACGCTGCGGAGACCATAGTCCTGGTGCTGGATAACACCGCGGAGGCCATAGTCCTGGTGCTGGATAACGCTTTGGAGACCATAGTCCTGGTGCTGTATAATGCTGCAGAGGCCATAGTCCTGGTGCTGGATAACGCTGTGGAGGCCATAGTCCTGGTTCTGGATAACGCTGTGGAGGCCATAGTCCTGGTGCTGGATAACGCCACAGAGGCCATAGTCCTGGTGCTGTATAACTGGATAACGCTGCGGAGGCCGTAGTCCTGGTGCTGGATAACGCTGCGGAGGCCATAGTCCTGGTGCTGGATAACGCTGCGGAGGCCATAGTCCTGGTGCTGGATAATGCCGCGGAGGCCATAGTCCTGGTGCTGGATAACGCTGCGGAGAACATAGTCCTGGTGCTGGATAATGCCGCGGAGGCCATAGTCCTTGTGCTGGATAACGCTGCGGAGGCCATAGTCCTGGTGCTGGATAACGCCGCATAGGCCATAGTCCTGGTGCTGGATAACGCTGTGGAGGCCATAGTCCTGGTGCTGGATAATGCGTTGCGGAGGCCATAGTCCTTGTGCTGGAGAACGCTGCGGAGGACATAGTCCTGGTGCTGGATAACGCTGCGGAGGCCATTGTCCTGATGCTGGATAACACTGCGGAGGCCGTAGTCCTGGTGCTGGATAACGTTACGGAGGTCATAGTTCTGGTGCTGGATAACGCTGCGGAGGCCATAGCCTGGTGCTGGATATTGCTGTGGAGGCCATAGTCCTGGTGCTGGATAACGCTGTGGAGGCCATAGTCCTGGTGCTGGATAATGCGTTGCGGAGGCCATAGTCCTGGTGCTGGAGAACGCTGCGGAGGACATAGTCCTGGTGCTGGATGACGCTGCATAGGCCATAGTCCTGGTGCTGGATAACACAGCGGAGGCCATAGTCCTGGTGCTGGATAACGCTGCGGAGGCCATAGTCCTGGTGCTGGATAACGCTGCGGAGACCATAGTCCTGGTGCTGGATAACACCGCGGAGGCCATAGTCCTGGTGCTGGATAACGCTTTGGAGACCATAGTCCTGGTGCTGTATAATGCTGCAGAGGCCATAGTCCTGGTGCTGGATAACGCTGTGGAGGCCATAGTCCTGGTTCTGGATAACGCTGTGGAGGCCATAGTCCTGGTGCTGGATAACGCCACAGAGGCCATAGTCCTGGTGCTGTATAACTGGATAACGCTGCGGAGGCCGTATTCCTGGCGCTGGATAACGCTGCGGAGGCCATAGTCCTGGTGCTGGATAACGCTGCGGAGGCCATAGTCCTGGTGCTGGATAACGCCGCGGAGAACATAGTCCTGGTGCTGGATAATGCCGCGGAGGCCATAGAGTCCTTGTGCTGGATAACGCTGCGGAGGCCATAGTCCTGGTGCTGGATAACGCCGCAGAGGCCATAGTCCTGGTGCTGGATAATGCTGTGGAGGCCATAGTCCTGGTGCTGGATAATGCCGCGGAGGCCATAGTCCTGGTGCTGGATAACGCTGCGGAGGCCATAGTCCTGGTGCTGGATAATGCCGCGGAGGCCATAGTCCTGGTGCTGGATAACGCCATGGAGACCATAGTCCTGGTGCTGTATAATGCTGCAGAGGCCATAGTCCTGGTGCTGGATAACGCTGTGGAGGCCATAGTCCTGGTTCTGGATAACGCTGTGGAGGCCATAGTCCTGGTGCTGGATAACGCCACAGAGGCCATAGTCCTGGTGCTGTATAACTGGATAACGCTGCGGTGGCCGTAGTCCTGGTGCTGGATAACGCTGCGGAGGCCATAGTCCTGGTGCTGGATAACGCTGCGGAGGCCATAGTCCTGGTGCTGGATAATGCCGCGGAGGCCATAGTCCTGATGCTGGATAACGCCGCGGAGAACATAGTCCTGGTGCTGGATAATGCCGCAGAGGCCATAGTCCTGGTGCTGGATAACGCTGCGGAGGCCATAGTCCTGGTGCTGGATAACGCCGCAGAGGCCATAGTCCTGGTGCTGGATAATGCTGTGGAGGCCATAGTCCTGGTGCTGGATAATGCCGCGGAGGCCATAGTCCTGGTGCTGGATAACGCTGCGGAGGCCATAGTCCTGGTGCTGGATAATGCCGCGGAGGCCATAGTCCTGGTGCTAGATAACGCTGCGGGGGCCATAGTCCTGGTGCTGGATAATGCAGCGGAGGCCATAGTCCTGGTGCTGGATAACGCCGCGGAGGCCATAGTCCTGGTGCTGGATAACGCTGCAGAGGCCATATTCCTGGTGCTGGATAACGCTGCGGAGGCCATAGTGCTGGTGCTGGATTACTGGATAACGCTGCGGAGGCCATAGTCCTGGTGCTGGATAACTGGATAACGCTGCTGAGGCCATAGTCTTGGTGCTGGATAATGCCGCGGAGGCCATAGTCCTGGTGCTGGATAACACTGCGGGGGCCATTGTCCTGCTGCTGGATAACACTGCAGAGGCCATAGTCCTGGTGCTGTATAATGCTGCAGAGGCCATAGTCCTGGTGCTGGATAACGCTGCAGAGGCCATATTCCTGGTGCTGGATAACGCTGCGGAGGCCATAGTGCTGGTGCTGGATTACTGGATAACGCTGCGGAGGCCATAGTCCTGGTGCTGGATAACTGGATAACGCTGCTGAGGCCATAGTCTTGGTGCTGGATAATGCCGCGGAGGCCATAGTCCTGGTGCTGGATAACACTGCGGGGGCCATTGTCCTGCTGCTGGATAACACTGCAGAGGCCATAGTCCTGGTGCTGTATAATGCTGCAGAGGCCATAGTCCTGGTGCTGGATAACGCTGTGGAGGCCATAGTCCTGGTTCTGGATAACGCTGTGGAGGCCATAGTCCTGGTGCTGTATAACGCCACAGAGGCCATAGTCCTGGTGCTGTATAACTGGATAACGCTGCGGAGGCCGTAGTCCTGGTGCTGGATAACGCTGCGGAGGCCATAGTCCTGGTGCTGGATAACGCTGCGGAGGCCATAGTCCTGGTGCTGGATAATGCCGCGGAGGCCATAGTCCTGGTGCTGGATAACGCCGCGGAGAACATAGTCCTGGTGCTGGATAATGCCGCGGAGGCCATAGTCCTGGTGCTGGATAACGCTGCGGAGGCCATAGTCCTGGTGCTGGATAACGCCGCAGAGGCCATAGTCCTGGTGCTGGATAATGCTGTGGAGGCCATAGTCCTGGTGCTGGATAATGCCGCGGAGGCCATAGTCCTGGTGCTGGATAACGCTGCGGAGGCCATAGTCCTGGTGCTGGATAATGCCGCGGAGGCCATAGTCCTGGTGCTAGATAACGCTGCGGGGGCCATAGTCCTGGTGCTGGATAATACCGCGGAGGCCATAGTCCTGGTGCTGGATATCGCCGCGGAGGCCATAGTCCTGGTGCTGGATAACGCTGCGGAGGCCATAGTCCTGGTGCTGGATAACGCTGTGGAGGCCATAGTCCTGGTGCTGGATTACTGGATAACGCTGTGGAGGCCATAGTCCTGGTGCTGGATAACTGGATAACGCTGCTGAGGCCATAGTCTTGGTGCTGGATAATGCCGCGGAGGCCATTGTCCTGATGCTGGATAACACTGCGGAGGCCGTAGTCCTGGTGCTGGATAACGTTACGGAGGTCATAGTCCTGGTGCTGGATAACGCTGCGGAGGCCATAGTCCTGGTGCTGGATAACGCTGCGGAGGCCATAGCCTGGTGCTGGATATTGCTGTGGAGGCCATAGTCCTGGTGCTGGATAACGCTGTGGAGGCCATAGTCCTGGTGCTGGATAATGCGTTGCGGAGGCCATAGTCCTGGTGCTGGAGAACGCTGCGGAGGACATAGTCCTGGTGCTGGATGACGCTGCGGAGGCCATAGTCCTGGTGCTGGATAACACCGCGGAGGCAATAGTCCTGGTGCTGGATAACGCTGCGGAGGCCATAGTCCTGGTGCTGGATAACGCTGCGGAGACCATAGTCCTGGTGCTGGATAACACCGCGGAGGCCATAGTCCTGGTGCTGGATAACGCTTTGGAGACCATAGTCCTGGTGCTGTATAATGCTGCAGAGGCCATAGTCCTGGTGCTGGATAACGCTGTGGAGGCCATAGTCCTGGTTCTGGATAACGCTGTGGAGGCCATAGTCCTGGTGCTGGATAACGCCACAGAGGCCATAGTCCTGGTGCTGTATAACTGGATAACGCTGCGGAGGCCGTAGTCCTGGTGCTGGATAACGCTGCGGAGGCCATAGTCCTGGTGCTGGATAACGCTGCGGAGGCCATAGTCCTGGTGCTGGATAATGCCGCGGAGGCCATAGTCCTGGTGCTGGATAACGCTGCGGAGAACATAGTCCTGGTGCTGGATAATGCCGCGGAGGCCATAGTCCTTGTGCTGGATAACGCTGCGGAGGCCATAGTCCTGGTGCTGGATAACGCCGCATAGGCCATAGTCCTGGTGCTGGATAACGCTGTGGAGGCCATAGTCCTGGTGCTGGATAATGCGTTGCGGAGGCCATAGTCCTTGTGCTGGAGAACGCTGCGGAGGACATAGTCCTGGTGCTGGATAACGCTGCGGAGGCCATTGTCCTGATGCTGGATAACACTGCGGAGGCCGTAGTCCTGGTGCTGGATAACGTTACGGAGGTCATAGTTCTGGTGCTGGATAACGCTGCGGAGGCCATAGCCTGGTGCTGGATATTGCTGTGGAGGCCATAGTCCTGGTGCTGGATAACGCTGTGGAGGCCATAGTCCTGGTGCTGGATAATGCGTTGCGGAGGCCATAGTCCTGGTGCTGGAGAACGCTGCGGAGGACATAGTCCTGGTGCTGGATGACGCTGCATAGGCCATAGTCCTGGTGCTGGATAACACAGCGGAGGCCATAGTCCTGGTGCTGGATAACGCTGCGGAGGCCATAGTCCTGGTGCTGGATAACGCTGCGGAGACCATAGTCCTGGTGCTGGATAACACCGCGGAGGCCATAGTCCTGGTGCTGGATAACGCTTTGGAGACCATAGTCCTGGTGCTGTATAATGCTGCAGAGGCCATAGTCCTGGTGCTGGATAACGCTGTGGAGGCCATAGTCCTGGTTCTGGATAACGCTGTGGAGGCCATAGTCCTGGTGCTGGATAACGCCACAGAGGCCATAGTCCTGGTGCTGTATAACTGGATAACGCTGCGGAGGCCGTATTCCTGGCGCTGGATAACGCTGCGGAGGCCATAGTCCTGGTGCTGGATAACGCTGCGGAGGCCATAGTCCTGGTGCTGGATAACGCCGCGGAGAACATAGTCCTGGTGCTGGATAATGCCGCGGAGGCCATAGAGTCCTTGTGCTGGATAACGCTGCGGAGGCCATAGTCCTGGTGCTGGATAACGCCGCAGAGGCCATAGTCCTGGTGCTGGATAATGCTGTGGAGGCCATAGTCCTGGTGCTGGATAATGCCGCGGAGGCCATAGTCCTGGTGCTGGATAACGCTGCGGAGGCCATAGTCCTGGTGCTGGATAATGCCGCGGAGGCCATAGTCCTGGTGCTGGATAACGCCATGGAGACCATAGTCCTGGTGCTGTATAATGCTGCAGAGGCCATAGTCCTGGTGCTGGATAACGCTGTGGAGGCCATAGTCCTGGTTCTGGATAACGCTGTGGAGGCCATAGTCCTGGTGCTGGATAACGCCACAGAGGCCATAGTCCTGGTGCTGTATAACTGGATAACGCTGCGGTGGCCGTAGTCCTGGTGCTGGATAACGCTGCGGAGGCCATAGTCCTGGTGCTGGATAACGCTGCGGAGGCCATAGTCCTGGTGCTGGATAATGCCGCGGAGGCCATAGTCCTGATGCTGGATAACGCCGCGGAGAACATAGTCCTGGTGCTGGATAATGCCGCAGAGGCCATAGTCCTGGTGCTGGATAACGCTGCGGAGGCCATAGTCCTGGTGCTGGATAACGCCGCAGAGGCCATAGTCCTGGTGCTGGATAATGCTGTGGAGGCCATAGTCCTGGTGCTGGATAATGCCGCGGAGGCCATAGTCCTGGTGCTGGATAACGCTGCGGAGGCCATAGTCCTGGTGCTGGATAATGCCGCGGAGGCCATAGTCCTGGTGCTAGATAACGCTGCGGGGGCCATAGTCCTGGTGCTGGATAATGCAGCGGAGGCCATAGTCCTGGTGCTGGATAACGCCGCGGAGGCCATAGTCCTGGTGCTGGATAACGCTGCAGAGGCCATATTCCTGGTGCTGGATAACGCTGCGGAGGCCATAGTGCTGGTGCTGGATTACTGGATAACGCTGCGGAGGCCATAGTCCTGGTGCTGGATAACTGGATAACGCTGCTGAGGCCATAGTCTTGGTGCTGGATAATGCCGCGGAGGCCATAGTCCTGGTGCTGGATAACACTGCGGGGGCCATTGTCCTGCTGCTGGATAACACTGCAGAGGCCATAGTCCTGGTGCTGGATAACGCTGTGGAGGACATAGTCCTGGTGCTGGATAACGCCGCGGAGGCCATAGTCCTGTTGCTGGATAACGCTGCGGAGACCATAGTCCTGTTGCTGGATAACGCTGCGGAGACCATAGTCCTGGTGCTGGATAACACTGCGGAGGCCATTGTCCTGATGCTGGATAACACTGCGGAGGCCATTGTCCTGATGCTGGATAACACTGCGGAGACCATTGTCCTGATGCTGGATAACACTGCGGAGGCCAGAGTCCTGGTGCTGGATAACGCTGCGGAGGCCGTAGTCCTGGTGCTGGATAACACTGCGGAGGCCATTGTCCTGCTGCTGGATAACGTTGCGGAGACCATAGTCCTGGTGCTGGATAACGCTGCGGAAGCCATAGTCCTGGTGCTGGATAACGTTGCGGAGGCCATAGTCCTGGTGCTGGATAACGTTGCGGAAGCCATAGTCCTGGTGCTGGATAATGCTGCGGAGGCCATAGTCCTGGTGCTGGATAACGCTGCGGAGGCCATAGTCCTGTTGCTGGATAACCCTGCGGAGGCCATAGTCCTGGTGCTGGATAACGCTACGGAGACCATAGTCCTGGTGCTGGATGACGCTGCAGAGGCCATAGTCCTGGTGCTGGATAACACTGCGGAGGCCATTGTCCTGGTTCTGGAAAACACTACGGAGGCCATAGTCCTGGTGCTGGATAACGCTGCGGAGGCCATAGTCCTGGTGCTGGATAACGCTACGGAGACCATAGTCCTGGTGCTGGATGACGCTGCAGAGGCCATAGTCCTGGTGCTGGATAACACTGCGGTGGCCATTGTCCTGGTTCTGGATAACACTACGGAGGCCATAGTCCTGGTGCTGGATAACGCTGCGGAGGCCGTAGTCCTGGTGCTGGATAACACTGCGGAGGCCATAGTCCTGGTGCTGGATAACGCTGCGGAGGCCATAGTCCTGGTGCTGGATAACACTGCGGAGGCCATAGTCCTGGTGCTGGATAACGCTGCAGAGGCCATAGTCCTGTTGCTGGATAACGCTGCGGAGACCATAGTCCAGGTGCTGGATGACGCTGCAGAGGCCATAGTCCTGGTGCTGGATAACGCTGCGGAGGCCATTGTCCTGATGCTGGATAACACTGCGGAGGCCGTAGTCCTGGTGCTGGATAACGTTACGGAGGTCATAGTCCTGGTGCTGGATAACGCTGCGGAGGCCATAGTCCTGGTGCTGGATAACGCTGCGGAGGCCATAGCCTGGTGCTGGATATTGCTGTGGAGGCCATAGTCCTGGTGCTGGATAACGCTGTGGAGGCCATAGTCCTGGTGCTGGATAATGCGTTGCGGAGGCCATAGTCCTGGTGCTGGAGAACGCTGCGGAGGACATAGTCCTGGTGCTGGATGACGCTGCGGAGGCCATAGTCCTGGTGCTGGATAACACCGCGGAGGCCATAGTCCTGGTGCTGGATAACGCTGCGGAGGCCATAGTCCTGGTGCTGGATAACGCTGCGGAGACCATAGTCCTGGTGCTGGATAACACCGCGGAGGCCATAGTCCTGGTGCTGGATAACGCTTTGGAGACCATAGTCCTGGTGCTGTATAATGCTGCAGAGGCCATAGTCCTGGTGCTGGATAACGCTGTGGAGGCCATAGTCCTGGTTCTGGATAACGCTGTGGAGGCCATAGTCCTGGTGCTGGATAACGCCACAGAGGCCATAGTCCTGGTGCTGTATAACTGGATAACGCTGCGGAGGCCGTAGTCCTGGTGCTGGATAACGCTGCGGAGGCCATAGTCCTGGTGCTGGATAACGCTGCGGAGGCCATAGTCCTGGTGCTGGATAATGCCGCGGAGGCCATAGTCCTGGTGCTGGATAACGCCGCGGAGAACATAGTCCTGGTGCTGGATAATGCCGCGGAGGCCATAGTCCTGGTGCTGGATAACACTACGGAGGCCATAGTCCTGGTGCTGGATAACGCTGCGGAGGCCGTAGTCCTGGTGCTGGATAACACTGCGGAGGCCATAGTCCTGGTGCTGGATAACGCTGCGGAGGCCATAGTTCTGGTGCTGGATAACACTGCGGAGGCCATAGTCCTGGTGCTGGATAACGCTGCAGAGGCCATAGTCCTGTTGCTGGATAACGCTGCGGAGACCATAGTCCTGGTGCTGGATAACGCTGCGGAGGCCATAGTCCTGGTGCTGGATAACTGGATAACGCTGCGGAGGCCATAGTCTTGGTGCTGGATAATGCCGCGGAGGTCATAGTCCTGGTGCTGGATAACGCCGCGGAGGCCATAGTCCTGGTGCTGGATAACGCTGCAGAGGCCATAGTCCTGGTGCTGGATAACGCTGTGGAGGACATAGTCCTGGTGCTGGATAACGCCGCGGAGGCCATAGTCCTGTTGCTGGATAACGCTGCGGAGACCATAGTCCTGTTGCTGGATAACGCTGCGGAGACCATAGTCCTGGTGCTGGATAACACTGCGGAGGCCATTGTCCTGATGCTGGATAACACTGCGGAGGCCATTGTCCTGATGCTGGATAACACTGCGGAGGCCATTGTCCTGATGCTGGATAACACTGCGGAGGCCAGAGTCCTGGTGCTGGATAACGCTGCGGAGGCCGTAGTCCTGGTGCTGGATAACACTGCGGAGGCCATTGTCCTGCTGCTGGATAACGTTGCGGAGACCATAGTCCTGGTGCTGGATAACGCTGCGGAAGCCATAGTCCTGGTGCTGGATAACGTTGCGGAGGCCATAGTCCTGGTGCTGGATAACGCTGCGGAGGCCATAGTCCTGGTGCTGGATAACGCAGCTGAGGCCATAGTCCTGGTGCTGGATAATGCTGTGGCGGCCATAGTCCTGTTGCTGGATAATGCCGCGGAGGCCATAGTCCTGGTGCTGGATAACGCTGCGGGGGCCATAGTCCTGGTGCTGGATAATGCCGCGGAGGCCATAGTCCTGGTGCTGGATAACGCCGCGGAGGCCATAGTCCTGGTGCTGGATAACGCTGCGGAGGCCATATTCCTGGTGCTGGATAACGCTGCGGAGGCCATAGTCCTGGTGCTGGATAACTGGATAACGCTGCGGAGGCCATAGTCCTGGTGCTGGATAACTGGATAACGCTGCTGAGGCCATAGTCTTGGTGCTGGATAATGCCGCGGAGGCCATAGTCCTGGTGCTGGATAACACTGCGGGGGCCATTGTCCTGCTACTGGATAACACTGTGGAGGCCATAGTCCTGGTGCTGGATAACTGGATAACGCTGCGGAGGCCATAGTCCTGGTGCTGGATAATGCCGCGGAGGCCATAGTCCTGGTGCTGGATAACGCCGCGGAGGCCATAGTCCTGGTGCTGGATAACGCTGCGGAGGCCATAGTCCTGGTGCTGGATAACGCTGCGGAGGCCATAGTCCTGGTGCTGGATAACGCTGCGGAGGCCATAGTCCTGGTGCTGGATAACTGGATAACGCTGCGGAGGCCATAGTCCTGGTGCTGGATAACTGGATAACGCTGCGGAGGCCATAGTCTTGGTGCTGGATAATGCCGCGGAGGCCATAGTCCTGGTGCTGGATAACGCCGCGGAGGCCATAGTCCTGGTGCCGGATAACGCTGCAGAGGCCATAGTCCTGGTGCTGGATAACGCTGTGGAGGACATAGTCCTGGTGCTGGATAACGCCGCGGAGGCCATAGTCCTGTTGCTGGATAACGCTGCGGAGACCATAGTCCTGTTGCTGGATAACGCTGCGGAGACCATAGTCCTGGTGCTGGATAACACTGCGGAGGCCATTGTCCTGATGCTGGATAACACTGCGGAGGCCATTGTCCTGATGCTGGATAACACTGCGGAGGCCATAGTCCTGGTGCTGGATAACGCTGCGGAGGCCAGAGTCCTGGTGCTGGATACCGCTGCGGAGGCCAGAGTCCTGGTGCTGGATAACGCTGCGGAGGCCGTAGTCCTGGTGCTGGATAACACTGCGGAGGCCATTGTCCTGCTGCTGGATAACGTTGCGGAGACCATAGTCCTGGTGCTGGATAACGCTGCGGAAGCCATAGTCCTGGTGCTGGATAACGTTGCGGAGGCCATAGTCCTGGTGCTGGATAACGTTGCGGAAGCCATAGTCCTGGTGCTGGATAATGCTGCGGAGGCCATAGTCCTGGTGCTGGATAACGCTGCGGAGGCCATAGTCCTGTTGCTGGATAACGCTGCGGAGGCCATAGTCCTGGTGCTGGATAACGCAGCGGAGGCCATAGTCCTGGTGCTGGATAACGCTGCAAAGGCCATAGTCCTGGTGCTGGATAACGCTGCGGAGACCATAGTCCTGGTGCTGGATAACGCTGTGGAGGCCATAGTCCTGGTGCTGGATAACGCAGCGGAGGCCATAGTCCTGGTGCTGGATAACGCTGCGGAGGCCATAGTCCTGGTGCTGGATAACGCTGCGGAGGCCATAGTCCTGGTGCTGGATAACGCAGCGGAGGCCATAGTCCTGGTGCTGTATGACGCTACGGAGGCCATAGTCCTGGTGCTGGATAACGCTACGGAGACCATAGTCCTGGTGCTGGATGACGCTGCAGAGGCCATAGTCCTGGTGCTGGATAACACTGCGGAGGCCATTGTCCTGGTGCTGGATAACACTACGGAGGCCATAGTCCTGGTGCTGGATAACGCTGCGGAGGCCGTAGTCCTGGTGCTGGATAACACTGCGGAGGCCATAGTCCTGGTGCTGGATAACGCTGCGGAGGCCATAGTTCTGGTGCTGGATAACACTGCGGAGGCCATAGTCCTGGTGCTGGATAACGCTGCAGAGGCCATAGTCCTGTTGCTGGATAACGCTGCGGAGACCATAGTCCTGGTGCTGGATGACGCTGCAGAGGCCATAGTCCTGGTGCTGGATAACGCTGCGGAGGCCATTGTCCTGATGCTGGATAACACTGCGGAGGCCGTAGTCCTGGTGCTGGATAACGTTACGGAGGTCATAGCCCTGGTGCTGGATAACGCTGCGGAGGCCATAGTCCTGGTGCTGGATAACGCTGAGGAGGCCATAGCCTGGTGCTGGATATTGCTGTGGAGGCCATAGTCCTGGTGCTGGATAACGCTGTGGAGGCCATAGTCCTGGTGCTGGATAATGCGTTGCGGAGGCCATAGTCCTGGTGCTGGAGAACGCTGCGGAGGACATTGTCCTGGTGCTGGATGACGCTGCGGAGGCCATAGTCATGGTGCTGGATAACACCGCGGAGGCCATAGTCCTGGTGCTGGATAACGCTGCGGAGGCCATAGTCCTGGTGCTGGATAACGCCACAGAGGCCATAGTCCTGGTGCTGTATGACTGGATAACGCTGCGGAGGCCGTAGTCCTGGTGCTGGATAACGCTGCGGAGGCCATAGTCCTGGTGCTGGATAATGCCACGGAGGCCATAGTCCTGGTGCTGGATAACGCCGCGGAGGCCATAGTACTGGTGCTGGATAATGCCGCGGAGGCCATAGTCCTGGTGATGGATAACGCTGCGGAGGCCATAGTCCTGGTGCTGGATAACGCCGCAGAGGCCATAGTCCTGGTGCTGGATAATGCTGCGGAGGCCATAGTCCTGGTGCTGGATAATGCCGCGGAGGCCATAGTCCTGGTGCTGGATAACGCTGCGGAGGCCATAGTCCTGGTGCTGGATAATGCCGCGGAGGCCATAGTCCTGGTGCTAGATAACGCTGCGGGGGCCATAGTCCTGGTGCTGGATAATACCGCGGAGGCCATAGTCCTGGTGCTGGATATCGCCGCGGAGGCCATAGTCCTGGTGCTGGATAACGCTGCGGAGGCCATTGTCCTGGTGCTGGATAACGCTGTGGAGGCCATAGTCCTGGTGCTGGATAACTGGATAACGCTGTGGAGGCCATAGTCCTGGTGCTGGATAACTGGATAACGCTGCTGAGGCCATAGTCTTGGTGCTGGATAATGCCGCGGAGGCCATAGTCCTGGTGCTGGATAACACTGCGGGGGCCATTGTCCTGCTGCTGGATAACACTGTGGAGGCCATAGTCCTGGTGCTGGATAACTGGATAACGCTGCGGAGGCCATAGTCCTGGTGCTGGATAACTGGATAACGCTGCGGAGAACCATAGTCCTGGTGCTGGATAATGCCGCGGAGGCCATAGTCCTGGTGCTGGATAACGCCGCGGAGGCCATAGTCCTGGTGCTGGATAACGCTGCGGAGGCCATAGTCCTGGTGCTGGAAAACGCTGCGGAAGCCATAGTCCTGGTGCTGGATAACGCTGCGGAGGCCATAGTCCTGGTGCTGGATAACTGGATAACGCTGCGGAGTCCATAGTCCTGGTGCTGGATAACTGGATAACGCTTCGGAGGCCATAGTCTTGGTGCTGGATAATGCCGCGGAGGCCATAGTCCTGGTGCTGGATAACGCCGCGGAGGCCATAGTCCTGGTGCTGGATAACGCTGCAGAGGCCATAGTCCTGGTGCTGGATAACGCTGTGGAGGACATAGTCCTGGTGCTGGATAACGCCGCGGAGGCCATAGTCCTGTTGCTGGATAACGCTGCGGAGACCATAGTCCTGGTGCTGGATGACGCTGCAGAGGCCATAGTCCTGGTGCTGGATAACACTGCGGAGGCCATTGTCCTGATGCTGGATAACACTGCGGAGGCCATAGTCCTGGTGCTGGATAACGCTGCGGAGGCCAGAGTCCTGGCTCTGGATACCGCTGCGGAGGCCAGAGTCCTGGTGCTGGATAACGCTGCGGAGGCCGTAGTCCTGGTGCTGGATATCACTGCGGAGGCCATTGTACTGCTGCTGGATAACGTTGCGGAGACCATAGTCCTGGTGCTGGATAACGCTGCGGTAGCCATAGTCCTGGTGCTGGATAACGTTGCGGAGGCCATAGTCCTGGTGCTGGATAACGTTGCGGAGGCCATAGTCCTGGTGCTGGATAATGCTGCGGAGGCCACAGTCCTGGTGCTGGATAACGCTGCGGAGGCCGTAGTCCTGGTGCAGGATAACGCTGCGGCGGCCATAGTCCTGGTGCTGGATAACGTTGCGGAGACCATAGTCCTGGTGCTGGATAACGCTGCGGAAGCCATAGTCCTGGTGCTGGATAACGTTGCGGAGGCCATAGTCCTGGTGCTGGATAACGTTGCGGAGTCCATATTCCTGGTGCTGGATAACGCTGCGGGGGCCATAGTCCTGGTGCTGGATAACGCTGCGGAGGCCATAGTCCTGGTGCTGGATAACGCTGCGGAGACCATAGTCCTGGTGCTGGATGACGCTGCGGAGGACATAGTCCTGGTGCTGTATAACTGGATTACGCCGCGGAGGCCATAGTCCTGGTGCTGGATGACGCTGCGGAGACCATAGTCCTGGTGCTGGATGACGCTGCGGAGGACATAGTCTGGTGCTGTATAGCTGGATAACGCCGCGGAGGCCATAGTCCTGGTGCTGGATAACGCTGCGGAGGCCATAGTCCTGGTGCTGGATAATGCCGCGGAGGCCATAGTCCTGGTGCTGGATAACGCAGCGGAGGCCATAGTCCTGGTGCTGGATAACGCTGCTGAGGCCATAGTCCTGGTGCTGGATAACGCTGTGGAGGACATAGTCCTGGTGCTGGATAACGCTGCGGAGGCCATAGTCCTGGTGCTGGATAACGCTGCGGAGGCCATAGTCCTGGTGCTGGATAACGTTGCGGAGGCCATAGTCCTGGTGCTGGATAACGCTGTGGAGGCCATAGTCCTGGTGCTGGATAACGCCGCGAAGGCCATAGTCCTGGTGCTGGATAACGCTGCGGAGGCCATAGTCCTGGTGCTGGATGACGCTGCGGAGGCCATAGTCCTGGTGCTGGATAACGCCGCGGAGGCCATAGTCCTGGTGCTGGATAACGCTGCGGAGGCCATAGTCCTGGTGCTGGATAACGCTGCGGAGACCATAGTCCTGGTGCTGAATAACGCTGTGGAGGTACATAGTCCTGGTGCTGGATGACGCTGCGGACGCCATAGTCCTGGTGCTGGATAACGCTGCGGAGACCATAGTCCTGGTGCTGGATGACGCTGCGGAGGACATAGTCCTGGTGCTGGATAATGCCACAGAGGCCATAGTCCTGGTGCTGGATGACGCTGCGGAGGCCATAGTCATGGTGCTGGATAACGCTGTGGAGACCATAGTCCTGGTGCTGGATGACGCTGCGGAGGCCATAGTCCTGGTGCTGGATAACGTTGCGGAGGCCATAGTCCTGGTGCTGGATGATGCTGCGGAGGTCATAGTCCTGGTGCTGGATAACGCTGCGGAGACCATAGTCCTGGTGCTGGATAACGCTGCGTAGGACATAGTCCTGGTGCTGGATAAGGCTGCGGAGGCCATAGTCCTAGTGCTGGATAACGCTGCGGAGACCATAGTCCTGGTGCTGGATAACGCTGTAGAGGACATTGTCCTGGTGCTGGATAACACTGCGGAGGCCATAGTCCTGGTGCTGGATAACGCTGCGGAGGCCGTAGTCCTGGTTCTGGATAACGCTGCGGAGGCCATAGTCCTGGTGCTGGATAACGCTGCGGAGGCCATAGTCCTGGTGCTGGATAATGCCGCGGAGGCCATAGTCCTGGTGCTAGATAACGCTGCGGAGGCCATAGTCCTGGTGCTGGATAATGCCGCGGAGGCCATAGTCCTGGTGCTAGATAACGCTGCGGGGGCCATAGTCCTGGTGCTGGATAACGCTGCGGAGACCATAGTCCTGGTGCTGGATAACGCCGCGGAGGCCATAGTCCTGGTGCTGGATAACGCCGCGGAGGCCATAGTCCTGGTGCTGGATAACGCCGCGGAGGCCATAGTCCTGGTGCTGGATAACGCTGCGGAGGCCATAGTCCTGGTGCTGGATAACGCTGCGGAGGCCATAGTCCTGGTGCTGGATAACAGGATAACGCTGCGGAGGCCATAGTCCTGGTGCTGGATAACTGGATAACGCTGCGGAGGCCGTAGTCTTGGTGCTGGATAATGCCGCGGAGGCCATAGTCCTGGTGCTGGATAACACTGCGGGGGCCATTGTCCTGCTGCTGGATTACACTGTGGAGGCCATAGTCCTGGTGCTGGATAACTGGATAACGCTGCGGAGGCCATAGTCCTGGTGCTGGATAACGCTGCGGAGGCCATAGTCCTGGTGCTGGATAATGCCGTGGAGGCCATAGTCCTGGTGCTGGATAACGCCGCGGAGGCCATAGTCCTGGTGCTGGATAACGCTGAGGAGGCCATATTCCTGGTGCTGGATAACGCTGCGGAGGCCATAGTCCTGGTGCTGGATAACGCTGCGGAGGCCATAGTCCTGGTGCTGGATAACTGGATAACGCTGCAGAGGCCATAGTCCTGGTGCTGGATAACGCTGCGGAGGCCATAGTCTTGGTGCTGGATAATGCCGCGGAGGCCATAGTCCTGGTGCTGGATAACGCCGCGGAGGCCATAGTCCTGGTGCTAGATAACGCTGCAGAGGCCATAGTCCTGGTGCTGGATAACGCTGTGGAGAACATAGTCCTGGTGCTGGATAACGCCGCTGAGGCCATAGTCCTGTTGCTGGATAACGCTGCGGAGACAATAGTCCTGGTGCTGGATGACGCTGCAGAGGCCATAGTCCTGGTGCTGGATAACACTGCGGAGGCCATTGTCCTGATGCTGGATAACACTGCGGAGGCCATAGTCCTGGTGCTGGATAACGCTGCGGAGGCCAGAGTCCTGGTGCTGGATACCGCTGCGGAGGCCAGAGTCCAGGTGCTGGATAACGCTGCGGAGGCCGTAGTCCTGGTGCTGGATAACATTGCGGAGGCCATTGTCCTGCTGCTGGATAACGTTGCGGAGACCATAGTCCTGGTGCTGGATAACGCTGCGGAAGCCATAGTCCTGGTGCTGGATAACGTTGCGGAGGCCATAGTCCTGGTGCTGGATAACGTTGCGGAGGCCATAGTCCTGGTGCTGGATAACGCTGCGGAGGCCATAGTCCTGGTGCTGTATGACGCTACGGAGGCCATAGTCCTGGTGCTGGATAACGCTACGGAGACCATAGTCCTGGTGCTGGATGACGCTGCAGAGGCCATAGTCCTGGTGCTGGATAACACTGCGGAGGCCATTGTCCTGGTGCTGGATAACACTACGGAGGCCATAGTCCTGGTGCTGGATAACGCTGCGGAGGCCGTAGTCCTGGTGCTGGATAACACTGCGGAGGCCATAGTCCTGGTGCTGGATAACGCTGCGGAGGCCATAGTTCTGGTGCTGGATAACACTGCGGAGGCCATAGTCCTGGTGCTGGATAACGCTGCAGAGGCCATAGTCCTGTTGCTGGATAACGCTGCGGAGACCATAGTCCTGGTGCTGGATAACGCTGCGGAGGCCATAGTCCTGGTGCTGTATGACGCTACGGAGGCCATAGTCCTGGTGCTGGATAACGCTACGGAGACCATAGTCCTGGTGCTGGATGACGCTGCAGAGGCCATAGTCCTGGTGCTGGATAACGCTGCGGAGGCCATTGTCCTGATGCTGGATAACACTGCGGAGGCCGTAGTCCTGGTGCTGGATAACGTTACAGAGGTCATAGCCCTGGTGCTGGATAACGCTGCGGAGGCCATAGTCCTGGTGCTGGATAACGCTGAGGAGGCCATAGCCTGGTGCTGGATATTGCTGTGGAGGCCATAGTCCTGGTGCTGGATAACGCTGTGGAGGCCATAGTCCTGGTGCTGGATAATGCGTTGCGGAGGCCATAGTCCTGGTGCTGGAGAACGCTGCGGAGGACATTGTCCTGGTGCTGGATGACGCTGCGGAGGCCATAGTCATGGTGCTGGATAACACCGCGGAGGCCATAGTCCTGGTGCTGGATAACGCTGCGGAGGCCATAGTCCTGGTGCTGGATAACGCCACAGAGGCCATAGTCCTGGTGCTGTATGACTGGATAACGCTGCGGAGGCCGTAGTCCTGGTGCTGGATAACGCTGCGGAGGCCATAGTCCTGGTGCTGGATAATGCCACGGAGGCCATAGTCCTGGTGCTGGATAACGCCGCGGAGGCCATAGTACTGGTGCTGGATAATGCCGCGGAGGCCATAGTCCTGGTGATGGATAACGCTGCGGAGGCCATAGTCCTGGTGCTGGATAACGCCGCAGAGGCCATAGTCCTGGTGCTGGATAATGCTGCGGAGGCCATAGTCCTGGTGCTGGATAATGCCGCGGAGGCCATAGTCCTGGTGCTGGATAACGCTGCGGAGGCCATAGTCCTGGTGCTGGATAATGCCGCGGAGGCCATAGTCCTGGTGCTAGATAACGCTGCGGGGGCCATAGTCCTGGTGCTGGATAATACCGCGGAGGCCATAGTCCTGGTGCTGGATATCGCCGCGGAGGCCATAGTCCTGGTGCTGGATAACGCTGCGGAGGCCATAGTCCTGGTGCTGGATAACGCTGTGGAGGCCATAGTCCTGGTGCTGGATAACTGGATAACGCTGTGGAGGCCATAGTCCTGGTGCTGGATAACTGGATAACGCTGCTGAGGCCATAGTCGTGGTGCTGGATAATGCCGCGGAGGCCATAGTCCTGGTGCTGGATAACACTGCGGGGGCCATTGTCCTGCTGCTGGATAACACTGTGGAGGCCATAGTCCTGGTGCTGGATAACTGGATAACGCTGCGGAGGCCATAGTCCTGGTGCTGGATAACTGGATAACGCTGCGGAGAACCATAGTCCTGGTGCTGGATAATGCCGCGGAGGCCATAGTCCTGGTGCTGGATAACGCCGCGGAGGCCATAGTCCTGGTGCTGGATAACGCTGCGGAGGCCATAGTCCTGGTGCTGGAAAACGCTGCGGAAGCCATAGTCCTGGTGCTGGATAACGCTGCGGAGGCCATAGTCCTGGTGCTGGATAACTGGATAACGCTGCGGAGTCCATAGTCCTGGTGCTGGATAACTGGATAACGCTTCGGAGGCCATAGTCTTGGTGCTGGATAATGCCGCGGAGGCCATAGTCCTGGTGCTGGATAACGCCGCGGAGGCCATAGTCCTGGTGCTGGATAACGCTGCAGAGGCCATAGTCCTGGTGCTGGATAACGCTGTGGAGGACATAGTCCTGGTGCTGGATAACGCCGCGGAGGCCATAGTCCTGTTGCTGGATAACGCTGCGGAGACCATAGTCCTGGTGCTGGATGACGCTGCAGAGGCCATAGTCCTGGTGCTGGATAACACTGCGGAGGCCATTGTCCTGATGCTGGATAACACTGCGGAGGCCATAGTCCTGGTGCTGGATAACGCTGCGGAGGCCAGAGTCCTGGCTCTGGATACCGCTGCGGAGGCCAGAGTCCTGGTGCTGGATAACGCTGTGGAGGCCGTAGTCCTGGTGCTGGATAACACTGCGGAGGCCATTGTACTGCTGCTGGATAACGTTGCGGAGACCATAGTCCTGGTGCTGGATAACGCTGCGGTAGCCATAGTCCTGGTGCTGGATAACGTTGCGGAGGCCATAGTCCTGGTGCTGGATAACGTTGCGGAGGCCATAGTCCTGGTGCTGGATAATGCTGCGGAGGCCATAGTCCTGGTGCTGGATAACGCTGCGGAGGCCGTAGTCCTGGTGCAGGATAACGCTGCGGCGGCCATAGTCCTGGTGCTGGATAACGTTGCGGAGACCATAGTCCTGGTGCTGGATAACGCTGCGGAAGCCATAGTCCTGGTGCTGGATAACGTTGCGGAGGCCATAGTCCTGGTGCTGGATAACGTTGCGGAGTCCATATTCCTGGTGCTGGATAACGCTGCGGGGGCCATAGTCCTGGTGCTGGATAACGCTGCGGAGGCCATAGTCCTGGTGCTGGATAACGCTGCGGAGACCATAGTCCTGGTGCTGGATGACGCTGCGGAGGACATAGTCCTGGTGCTGTATAACTGGATTACGCCGCGGAGGCCATAGTCCTGGTGCTGGATGACGCTGCGGAGACCATAGTCCTGGTGCTGGATGACGCTGCGGAGGACATAGTCTGGTGCTGTATAGCTGGATAACGCCGCGGAGGCCATAGTCCTGGTGCTGGATAACGCTGCGGAGGCCATAGTCCTGGTGCTGGATAATGCCGCGGAGGCCATAGTCCTGGTGCTGGATAACGCAGCGGAGGCCATAGTCCTGGTGCTGGATAACGCTGCTGAGGCCATAGTCCTGGTGCTGGATAACGCTGTGGAGGACATAGTCCTGGTGCTGGATAACGCTGCGGAGGCCATAGTCCTGGTGCTGGATAACGCTGCGGAGGCCATAGTCCTGGTGCTGGATAACGCTGCGGAGGCCATAGTCCTGGTGCTGGATAACGCTGTGGAGGCCATAGTCCTGGTGCTGGATAACGCCGCGAAGGCCATAGTCCTGGTGCTGGATAACGCTGCGGAGGCCATAGTCCTGGTGCTGGATGACGCTGCGGAGGCCATAGTCCTGGTGCTGGATAACGCCGCGGAGGCCATAGTCCTGGTGCTGGATAACGCTGCGGAGGCCATAGTCCTGGTGCTGGATAACGCTGCGGAGACCATAGTCCTGGTGCTGAATAACGCTGTGGAGGTACATAGTCCTGGTGCTGGATGACGCTGCGGAGGCCATAGTCCTGGTGCTGGATAACGCTGCGGAGACCATAGTCCTGGTGCTGGATGACGCTGCGGAGGACATAGTCCTGGTGCTGGATAATGCCACAGAGGCCATAGTCCTGGTGCTGGATGACGCTGCGGAGGCCATAGTCATGGTGCTGGATAACGCTGTGGAGACCATAGTCCTGGTGCTGGATGACGCTGCGGAGGCCATAGTCCTGGTGCTGGATAACGTTGCGGAGGCCATAGTCCTGGTGCTGGATGATGCTGCGGAGGTCATAGTCCTGGTGCTGGATAACGCTGCGGAGACCATAGTCCTGGTGCTGGATAACGCTGCGTAGGACATAGTCCTGGTGCTGGATAAGGCTGCGGAGGCCATAGTCCTAGTGCTGGATAACGCTGCGGAGACCATAGTCCTGGTGCTGGATAACGCTGTAGAGGACATTGTCCTGGTGCTGGATAACACTGCGGAGGCCATAGTCCTGGTGCTGGATAACGCTGCGGAGGCCGTAGTCCTGGTTCTGGATAACGCTGCGGAGGCCATAGTCCTGGTGCTGGATAACGCTGCGGAGGCCATAGTCCTGGTGCTGGATAATGCCGCGGAGGCCATAGTCCTGGTGCTAGATAACGCTGCGGAGGCCATAGTCCTGGTGCTGGATAATGCCGCGGAGGCCATAGTCCTGGTGCTAGATAACGCTGCGGGGGCCATAGTCCTGGTGCTGGATAACGCTGCGGAGACCATAGTCCTGGTGCTGGATAACGCCGCGGAGGCCATAGTCCTGGTGCTGGATAACGCCGCGGAGGCCATAGTCCTGGTGCTGGATAACGCCGCGGAGGCCATAGTCCTGGTGCTGGATAACGCTGCGGAGGCCATAGTCCTGGTGCTGGATAACGCTGCGGAGGCCATAGTCCTGGTGCTGGATAACAGGATAACGCTGCGGAGGCCATAGTCCTGGTGCTGGATAACTGGATAACGCTGCGGAGGCCGTAGTCTTGGTGCTGGATAATGCCGCGGAGGCCATAGTCCTGGTGCTGGATAACACTGCGGGGGCCATTGTCCTGCTGCTGGATTACACTGTGGAGGCCATAGTCCTGGTGCTGGATAACTGGATAACGCTGCGGAGGCCATAGTCCTGGTGCTGGATAACTGGATAACGCTGCGGAGGCCATAGTCCTGGTGCTGGATAATGCCGTGGAGGCCATAGTCCTGGTGCTGGATAACGCCGCGGAGGCCATAGTCCTGGTGCTGGATAACGCTGAGGAGGCCATATTCCTGGTGCTGGATAACGCTGCGGAGGCCATAGTCCTGGTGCTGGATAACGCTGCGGAGGCCATAGTCCTGGTGCTGGATAACTGGATAACGCTGCAGAGGCCATAGTCCTGGTGCTGGATAACGCTGCGGAGGCCATAGTCTTGGTGCTGGATAATGCCGCGGAGGCCATAGTCCTGGTGCTGGATAACGCCGCGGAGGCCATAGTCCTGGTGCTAGATAACGCTGCAGAGGCCATAGTCCTGGTGCTGGATAACGCTGTGGAGAACATAGTCCTGGTGCTGGATAACGCCGCTGAGGCCATAGTCCTGTTGCTGGATAACGCTGCGGAGACAATAGTCCTGGTGCTGGATGACGCTGCAGAGGCCATAGTCCTGGTGCTGGATAACACTGCGGAGGCCATTGTCCTGATGCTGGATAACACTGCGGAGGCCATAGTCCTGGTGCTGGATAACGCTGCGGAGGCCAGAGTCCTGGTGCTGGATACCGCTGCGGAGGCCAGAGTCCAGGTGCTGGATAACGCTGCGGAGGCCATAGTCCTGGTGCTGGATAACATTGCGGAGGCCATTGTCCTGCTGCTGGATAACGTTGCGGAGACCATAGTCCTGGTGCTGGATAACGCTGCGGAAGCCATAGTCCTGGTGCTGGATAACGTTGCGGAGGCCATAGTCCTGGTGCTGGATAACGTTGCGGAGGCCATAGTCCTGGTGCTGGATAACGCTGCGGAGGCCATAGTCCTGGTGCTGTATGACGCTACGGAGGCCATAGTCCTGGTGCTGGATAACGCTACGGAGACCATAGTCCTGGTGCTGGATGACGCTGCAGAGGCCATAGTCCTGGTGCTGGATAACACTGCGGAGGCCATTGTCCTGGTGCTGGATAACACTACGGAGGCCATAGTCCTGGTGCTGGATAACGCTGCGGAGGCCATAGTCCTGGTGCTGGATAACACTGCGGAGGCCATAGTCCTGGTGCTGGATAACGCTGCGGAGGCCATAGTTCTGGTGCTGGATAACACTGCGGAGGCCATAGTCCTGGTGCTGGATAACGCTGCAGAGGCCATAGTCCTGTTGCTGGATAACGCTGCGGAGACCATAGTCCTGGTGCTGGATGACGCTGCTGAGGCCATAGTCCTGGTGCTGGATAACGCTGCGGAGGCCATTGTCCTGATGCTGGATAACACTGCGGAGGCCGTAGTCCTGGTGCTGGATAACGTTACGGAGGTCATAGCCCTGGTGCTGGATAACGCTGCGGAGGCCATAGTCCTGGTGCTGGATAACGCTGAGGAGGCCATAGCCTGGTGCTGGATATTGCTGTGGAGGCCATAGTCCTGGTGCTGGATAACGCTGTGGAGGCCATAGTCCTGGTGCTGGATAATGCGTTGCGGAGGCCATAGTCCTGGTGCTGGAGAACGCTGCGGAGGACATTGTCCTGGTGCTGGATGACGCTGCGGAGGCCATAGTCATGGTGCTGGATAACACCGCGGAGGCCATAGTCCTGGTGCTGGATAACGCTGCGGAGGCCATAGTCCTGGTGCTGGATAACGCCACAGAGGCCATAGTCCTGGTGCTGTATGACTGGATAACGCTGCGGAGGCCGTAGTCCTGGTGCTGGATAACGCTGCGGAGGCCATAGTCCTGGTGCTGGATAATGCCACGGAGGCCATAGTCCTGGTGCTGGATAACGCCGCGGAGGCCATAGTACTGGTGCTGGATAATGCCGCGGAGGCCATAGTCCTGGTGATGGATAACGCTGCGGAGGCCATAGTCCTGGTGCTGGATAACGCCGCAGAGGCCATAGTCCTGGTGCTGGATAATGCTGCGGAGGCCATAGTCCTGGTGCTGGATAATGCCGCGGAGGCCATAGTCCTGGTGCTGGATAACGCTGCGGAGGCCATAGTCCTGGTGCTGGATAATGCCGCGGAGGCCATAGTCCTGGTGCTAGATAACGCTGCGGGGGCCATAGTCCTGGTGCTGGATAATGCCGCGGAGGCCATAGTCCTGGTGCTAGATAACGCTGCGGGGGCCATAGTCCTGGTGCTGGATAATACCGTGGAGGCCATAGTCCTGGTGCTGGATATCGCCGCGGAGGCCATAGTCCTGGTGCTGGATAACGCTGCTGAGGCCATAGTCTTGGTGCTGGATAATGCCGCGGAGGCCATAGTCCTGGTGCTGGATAACACTGCGGGGGCCATTGTCCTGCTGCTGGATAACACTGTGGAGGCCATAGTCCTGGTGCTGGATAACTGGATAACGCTGCGGAGGCCATAGTCCTGGTGCTGGATAACTGGATAACGCTGCGGAGAACCATAGTCCTGGTGCTGGATAATGCCGCGGAGGCCATAGTCCTGGTGCTGGATAACGCCGCGGAGGCCATAGTCCTGGTGCTGGATAACGCTGCGGAGGCCATAGTCCTGGTGCTGGAAAACGCTGCGGAAGCCATAGTCCTGGTGCTGGATAACGCTGCGGAGGCCATAGTCCTGGTGCTGGATAACTGGATAACGCTGCGGAGTCCATAGTCCTGGTGCTGGATAACTGGATAACGCTTCGGAGGCCATAGTCTTGGTGCTGGATAATGCCGCGGAGGCCATAGTCCTGGTGCTGGATAACGCCGCGGAGGCCATAGTCCTGGTGCTGGATAACGCTGCAGAGGCCATAGTCCTGGTGCTGGATAACGCTGTGGAGGACATAGTCCTGGTGCTGGATAACGCCGCGGAGGCCATAGTCCTGTTGCTGGATAACGCTGCGGAGACCATAGTCCTGGTGCTGGATGACGCTGCAGAGGCCATAGTCCTGGTGCTGGATAACACTGCGGAGGCCATTGTCCTGATGCTGGATAACACTGCGGAGGCCATAGTCCTGGTGCTGGATAACGCTGCGGAGGCCAGAGTCCTGGCTCTGGATACCGCTGCGGAGGCCAGAGTCCTGGTGCTGGATAACGCTGCGGAGGACGTAGTCCTGGTGCTGGATAACACTGCGGAGGCCATTGTACTGCTGCTGGATAACGTTGCGGAGACCATAGTCCTGGTGCTGGATAACGCTGCGGTAGCCATAGTCCTGGTGCTGGATAACGTTGCGGAGGCCATAGTCCTGGTGCTGGATAACGTTGCGGAGGCCATAGTCCTGGTGCTGGATAATGCTGCGGAGGCCATAGTCCTGGTGCTGGATAACGCTGCGGAGGCCGTAATCCTGGTGCAGGATAACGCTGCGGCGGCCATAGTCCTGGTGCTGGATAACGTTGCGGAGACCATAGTCCTGGTGCTGGATAACGCTGCGGAAGCCATAGTCCTGGTGCTGGATAACGTTGCGGAGGCCATAGTCCTGGTGCTGGATAACGTTGCGGAGGCCATATTCCTGGTGCTGGATAACGCTGCGGGGGCCATAGTCCTGGTGCTGGATAACGCTGCGGAGGCCATAGTCCTGGTGCTGGATAACGCTGCGGAGACCATAGTCCTGGTGCTGGATGACGCTGCGGAGGACATAGTCCTGGTGCTGTATAACTGGATTACGCCGCGGAGGCCATAGTCCTGGTGCTGGATGACGCTGCGGAGACCATAGTCCTGGTGCTGGATGACGCTGCGGAGGACATAGTCTGGTGCTGTATAGCTGGATAACGCCGCGGAGGCCATAGTCCTGGTGCTGGATAACGCTGCGGAGGCCATAGTCCTGGTGCTGGATAATGCCGCGGAGGCCATAGTCCTGGTGCTGGATAACGCAGCGGAGGCCATAGTCCTGGTGCTGGATAACGCTGCTGAGGCCATAGTCCTGGTGCTGGATAACGCTGTGGAGGACATAGTCCTGGTGCTGGATAACGCTGCGGAGGCCATAGTCCTGGTGCTGGATAACGCTGCGGAGGCCATAGTCCTGGTGCTGGATAACGCTGCGGAGGCCATAGTCCTGGTGCTGGATAACGCTGTGGAGGCCATAGTCCTGGTGCTGGATAACGCCGCGAAGGCCATAGTCCTGGTGCTGGATAACGCTGCGGAGGCCATAGTCCTGGTGCTGGATGACGCTGCGGAGGCCATAGTCCTGGTGCTGGATAACGCCGCGGAGGCCATAGTCCTGGTGCTGGATAACGCTGCGGTGGCCATAGTCCTGGTGCTGGATAACGCTGCGGAGACCATAGTCCTGGTGCTGAATAACGCTGTGGAGGTACATAGTCCTGGTGCTGGATGACGCTGCGGAGGCCATAGTCCTGGTGCTGGATAACGCTGCGGAGACCATAGTCCTGGTGCTGGATGACGCTGCGGAGGACATAGTCCTGGTGCTGGATAATGCCACAGAGGCCATAGTCCTGGTGCTGGATGACGCTGCGGAGGCCATAGTCCTGGTGCTGGATAACGCTGTGGAGACCATAGTCCTGGTGCTGGATGACGCTGCGGAGGCCATAGTCCTGGTGCTGGATAACGTTGCGGAGGCCATAGTCCTGGTGCTGGATGATGCTGCGGAGGTCATAGTCCTGGTGCTGGATAACGCTGCGGAGACCATAGTCCTGGTGCTGGATAACGCTGCGTAGGACATAGTCCTGGTGCTGGATAAGGCTGCGGAGGCCATAGTCCTAGTGCTGGATAACGCTGCGGAGACCATAGTCCTGGTGCTGGATAACGCTGTAGAGGACATTGTCCTGGTGCTGGATAACACTGCGGAGGCCATAGTCCTGGTGCTGGATAACGCTGCGGAGGCCGTAGTCCTGGTTCTGGATAACGCTGCGGAGGCCATAGTCCAGGTGCTGGATAACGCTGCGGAGGCCATAGTCCTGGTGCTGGATAATGCCGCGGAGGCCATAGTCCTGGTGCTAGATAACGCTGCGGAGGCCATAGTCCTGGTGCTGGATAATGCCGCGGAGGCCATAGTCCTGGTGCTAGATAACGCTGCGGGGGCCATAGTCCTGGTGCTGGATAACGCTGCGGAGACCATAGTCCTGGTGCTGGATAACGCCGCGGAGGCCATAGTCCTGGTGCTGGATAACGCCGCGGAGGCCATAGTCCTGGTGCTGGATAACGCCGCGGAGGCCATAGTCCTGGTGCTGGATAACAGGATAACGCTGCGGAGGCCATAGTCCTGGTGCTGGATAACTGGATAACGCTGCGGAGGCCATAGTCCTGGTGCTGGATAACGCTGCGGAGGCCATAGTCCTGGTGCTGGATAACAGGATAACGCTGCGGAGGCCATAGTCCTGGTGCTGGATAACTGGATAACGCTGCGGAGGCCGTAGTCTTGGTGCTGGATAATGCCGCGGAGGCCATAGTCCTGGTGCTGGATAACACTGCGGGGGCCATTGTCCTGCTGCTGGATTACACTGTGGAGGCCATAGTCCTGGTGCTGGATAACTGGATAACGCTGCGGAGGCCATAGTCCTGGTGCTGGATAACTGGATAACGCTGCGGAGGCCATAGTCCTGGTGCTGGATAATGCCGTGGAGGCCATAGTCCTGGTGCTGGATAACGCCGCGGAGGCCATAGTCCTGGTGCTGGATAACGCTGAGGAGGCCATATTCCTGGTGCTGGATAACGCTGCGGAGGCCATAGTCCTGGTGCTGGATAACGCTGCGGAGGCCATAGTCCTGGTGCTGGATAACTGGATAACGCTGCAGAGGCCATAGTCCTGGTGCTGGATAACGCTGCGGAGGCCATAGTCTTGGTGCTGGATAATGCCGCGGAGGCCATAGTCCTGGTGCTGGATAACGCCGCGGAGGCCATAGTCCTGGTGCTAGATAACGCTGCAGAGGCAATAGTCCTGGTGATGGATAACGCTGTGGAGAACATAGTCCTGGTGCTGGATAACGCCGCTGAGGCCATAGTCCTGTTGCTGGATAACGCTGCGGAGACCATAGTCCTGGTGCTGGATGACGCTGCAGAGGCCATAGTCCTGGTGCTGGATAACACTGCGGAGGCCATTGTCCTGATGCTGGATAACACTGCGGAGGCCATAGTCCTGGTGCTGGATAACGCTGCGGAGGCCAGAGTCCTGGTGCTGGATACCGCTGCGGAGGCCAGAGTCCAGGTGCTGGATAACGCTGCGGAGGCCGTAGTCCTGGTGCTGGATAACATTGCGGAGGCCATTGTCCTGCTGCTGGATAACGTTGCGGAGACCATAGTCCTGGTGCTGGATAACGCTGCGGAAGCCATAGTCCTGGTGCTGGATAACGTTGCGGAGGCCATAGTCCTGGTGCTGGATAACGTTGCGGAGGCCATAGTCCTGGTGCTGGATAACGCTGCGGAGGCCATAGTCCTGGTGCTGGATAAAGCTGCGGAGGCCATGGTCCTGGTGCTGGATAACGTTGCGGAGACCATAGTCCTGGTGCTGGATAACGCTGCGGAAGCCATAGTCCTGGTGCTGGATAACGTTGCGGAGGCCATAGTCCTGGTGCTGGATAACGTTGCGGAGGCCATAGTCCTGGTGCTGGATAACGCTGCGGAGGCCATAGTCCTGGTGCTGGATAACGCTGTGGAGGCCATAGTCCTGGTGCTGGATAACGCCGCGGAGGCCATAGTCCTGGTGCTGGATAACTGGATAACGCTGCGGAGGCCATAGTCCTGGTGCTGGATAATGCCGCGCAGGCCATAGTCCTGGTGCTGGATAACGCCGCGGAGGCCATAGTCCTGGTGCTGGATAACGCTGCGGAGGCCATAGTCCTGGTGCTGGATGACGCTGCGGAGACCATAGTCCTGGTGCTGGATGACGCTGCGGAGGACATAGTCCTGGTGCTGTATAACTGGATAACGCCGCGGAGGCCATAGTCCTGGTGCTGGATAACGCTGCGGAGGCCATAGTCCTGGTGCTGGATAACTGGATAACGCTGCGGAGGCCATAGTCCTGGTGCTGGATAATGCCGCGGAGGCCATAGTCCTGGTGCTGGATAACGCCGCGGAGGCCATAGTCCTGGTGCTGGATAACGCTGCGGAGGCCATAGTCCTGGTGCTGGATAACGCTGCGTAGGACATAGTCCTGGTGCTGGATAAGGCTGCGGAGGCCATAGTCCTAGTGCTGGATAACGCTGCGGAGACCATAGTCCTGGTGCTGGATAACGCTGTAGAGGACATTGTCCTGGTGCTGGATAACACTGCGGAGGCCATAGTCCTGGTGCTGGATAACGCTGCGGAGGCCGTAGTCCTGGTTCTGGATAACGCTGCGGAGGCCATAGTCCTGGTGCTGGATAACGCTGCGGAGGCCATAGTCCTGGTGCTGGATAATGCCGCGGAGGCCATAGTCCTGGTGCTAGATAACGCTGCGGAGGCCATAGTCCTGGTGCTGGATAATGCCGCGGAGGCCATAGTCCTGGTGCTAGATAACGCTGCGGGGGCCATAGTCCTGGTGCTGGATAACGCTGCGGAGACCATAGTCCTGGTGCTGGATAACGCCGCGGAGGCCATAGTCCTGGTGCTGGATAACGCCGCGGAGGCCATAGTCCTGGTGCTGGATAACGCCGCGGAGGCCATAGTCCTGGTGCTGGATAACGCTGCGGAGGCCATAGTCCTGGTGCTGGATAACGCTGCGGAGGCCATAGTCCTGGTGCTGGATAACAGGATAACGCTGCGGAGGCCATAGTCCTGGTGCTGGATAACTGGATAACGCTGCGGAGGCCGTAGTCTTGGTGCTGGATAATGCCGCGGAGGCCATAGTCCTGGTGCTGGATAACACTGCGGGGGCCATTGTCCTGCTGCTGGATTACACTGTGGAGGCCATAGTCCTGGTGCTGGATAACTGGATAACGCTGCGGAGGCCATAGTCCTGGTGCTGGATAACTGGATAACGCTGCGGAGGCCATAGTCCTGGTGCTGGATAATGCCGTGGAGGCCATAGTCCTGGTGCTGGATAACGCCGCGGAGGCCATAGTCCTGGTGCTGGATAACGCTGAGGAGGCCATATTCCTGGTGCTGGATAACGCTGCGGAGGCCATAGTCCTGGTGCTGGATAACGCTGCGGAGGCCATAGTCCTGGTGCTGGATAACTGGATAACGCTGCAGAGGCCATAGTCCTGGTGCTGGATAACGCTGCGGAGGCCATAGTCTTGGTGCTGGATAATGCCGCGGAGGCCATAGTCCTGGTGCTGGATAACGCCGCGGAGGCCATAGTCCTGGTGCTAGATAACGCTGCAGAGGCCATAGTCCTGGTGCTGGATAACGCTGTGGAGAACATAGTCCTGGTGCTGGATAACGCCGCTGAGGCCATAGTCCTGTTGCTGGATAACGCTGCGGAGACAATAGTCCTGGTGCTGGATGACGCTGCAGAGGCCATAGTCCTGGTGCTGGATAACACTGCGGAGGCCATTGTCCTGATGCTGGATAACACTGCGGAGGCCATAGTCCTGGTGCTGGATAACGCTGCGGAGGCCAGAGTCCTGGTGCTGGATACCGCTGCGGAGGCCAGAGTCCAGGTGCTGGATAACGCTGCGGAGGCCATAGTCCTGGTGCTGGATAACATTGCGGAGGCCATTGTCCTGCTGCTGGATAACGTTGCGGAGACCATAGTCCTGGTGCTGGATAACGCTGCGGAAGCCATAGTCCTGGTGCTGGATAACGTTGCGGAGGCCATAGTCCTGGTGCTGGATAACGTTGCGGAGGCCATAGTCCTGGTGCTGGATAACGCTGCGGAGGCCATAGTCCTGGTGCTGTATGACGCTACGGAGGCCATAGTCCTGGTGCTGGATAACGCTACGGAGACCATAGTCCTGGTGCTGGATGACGCTGCAGAGGCCATAGTCCTGGTGCTGGATAACACTGCGGAGGCCATTGTCCTGGTGCTGGATAACACTACGGAGGCCATAGTCCTGGTGCTGGATAACGCTGCGGAGGCCATAGTCCTGGTGCTGGATAACACTGCGGAGGCCATAGTCCTGGTGCTGGATAACGCTGCGGAGGCCATAGTTCTGGTGCTGGATAACACTGCGGAGGCCATAGTCCTGGTGCTGGATAACGCTGCAGAGGCCATAGTCCTGTTGCTGGATAACGCTGCGGAGACCATAGTCCTGGTGCTGGATGACGCTGCTGAGGCCATAGTCCTGGTGCTGGATAACGCTGCGGAGGCCATTGTCCTGATGCTGGATAACACTGCGGAGGCCGTAGTCCTGGTGCTGGATAACGTTACGGAGGTCATAGCCCTGGTGCTGGATAACGCTGCGGAGGCCATAGTCCTGGTGCTGGATAACGCTGAGGAGGCCATAGCCTGGTGCTGGATATTGCTGTGGAGGCCATAGTCCTGGTGCTGGATAACGCTGTGGAGGCCATAGTCCTGGTGCTGGATAATGCGTTGCGGAGGCCATAGTCCTGGTGCTGGAGAACGCTGCGGAGGACATTGTCCTGGTGCTGGATGACGCTGCGGAGGCCATAGTCATGGTGCTGGATAACACCGCGGAGGCCATAGTCCTGGTGCTGGATAACGCTGCGGAGGCCATAGTCCTGGTGCTGGATAACGCCACAGAGGCCATAGTCCTGGTGCTGTATGACTGGATAACGCTGCGGAGGCCGTAGTCCTGGTGCTGGATAACGCTGCGGAGGCCATAGTCCTGGTGCTGGATAATGCCACGGAGGCCATAGTCCTGGTGCTGGATAACGCCGCGGAGGCCATAGTACTGGTGCTGGATAATGCCGCGGAGGCCATAGTCCTGGTGATGGATAACGCTGCGGAGGCCATAGTCCTGGTGCTGGATAACGCCGCAGAGGCCATAGTCCTGGTGCTGGATAATGCTGCGGAGGCCATAGTCCTGGTGCTGGATAATGCCGCGGAGGCCATAGTCCTGGTGCTGGATAACGCTGCGGAGGCCATAGTCCTGGTGCTGGATAATGCCGCGGAGGCCATAGTCCTGGTGCTAGATAACGCTGCGGGGGCCATAGTCCTGGTGCTGGATAATGCCGCGGAGGCCATAGTCCTGGTGCTAGATAACGCTGCGGGGGCCATAGTCCTGGTGCTGGATAATACCGTGGAGGCCATAGTCCTGGTGCTGGATATCGCCGCGGAGGCCATAGTCCTGGTGCTGGATAACGCTGCTGAGGCCATAGTCTTGGTGCTGGATAATGCCGCGGAGGCCATAGTCCTGGTGCTGGATAACACTGCGGGGGCCATTGTCCTGCTGCTGGATAACACTGTGGAGGCCATAGTCCTGGTGCTGGATAACTGGATAACGCTGCGGAGGCCATAGTCCTGGTGCTGGATAACTGGATAACGCTGCGGAGAACCATAGTCCTGGTGCTGGATAATGCCGCGGAGGCCATAGTCCTGGTGCTGGATAACGCCGCGGAGGCCATAGTCCTGGTGCTGGATAACGCTGCGGAGGCCATAGTCCTGGTGCTGGAAAACGCTGCGGAAGCCATAGTCCTGGTGCTGGATAACGCTGCGGAGGCCATAGTCCTGGTGCTGGATAACTGGATAACGCTGCGGAGTCCATAGTCCTGGTGCTGGATAACTGGATAACGCTTCGGAGGCCATAGTCTTGGTGCTGGATAATGCCGCGGAGGCCATAGTCCTGGTGCTGGATAACGCCGCGGAGGCCATAGTCCTGGTGCTGGATAACGCTGCAGAGGCCATAGTCCTGGTGCTGGATAACGCTGTGGAGGACATAGTCCTGGTGCTGGATAACGCCGCGGAGGCCATAGTCCTGTTGCTGGATAACGCTGCGGAGACCATAGTCCTGGTGCTGGATGACGCTGCAGAGGCCATAGTCCTGGTGCTGGATAACACTGCGGAGGCCATTGTCCTGATGCTGGATAACACTGCGGAGGCCATAGTCCTGGTGCTGGATAACGCTGCGGAGGCCAGAGTCCTGGCTCTGGATACCGCTGCGGAGGCCAGAGTCCTGGTGCTGGATAACGCTGCGGAGGACGTAGTCCTGGTGCTGGATAACACTGCGGAGGCCATTGTACTGCTGCTGGATAACGTTGCGGAGACCATAGTCCTGGTGCTGGATAACGCTGCGGTAGCCATAGTCCTGGTGCTGGATAACGTTGCGGAGGCCATAGTCCTGGTGCTGGATAACGTTGCGGAGGCCATAGTCCTGGTGCTGGATAATGCTGCGGAGGCCATAGTCCTGGTGCTGGATAACGCTGCGGAGGCCGTAATCCTGGTGCAGGATAACGCTGCGGCGGCCATAGTCCTGGTGCTGGATAACGTTGCGGAGACCATAGTCCTGGTGCTGGATAACGCTGCGGAAGCCATAGTCCTGGTGCTGGATAACGTTGCGGAGGCCATAGTCCTGGTGCTGGATAACGTTGCGGAGGCCATATTCCTGGTGCTGGATAACGCTGCGGGGGCCATAGTCCTGGTGCTGGATAACGCTGCGGAGGCCATAGTCCTGGTGCTGGATAACGCTGCGGAGACCATAGTCCTGGTGCTGGATGACGCTGCGGAGGACATAGTCCTGGTGCTGTATAACTGGATTACGCCGCGGAGGCCATAGTCCTGGTGCTGGATGACGCTGCGGAGACCATAGTCCTGGTGCTGGATGACGCTGCGGAGGACATAGTCTGGTGCTGTATAGCTGGATAACGCCGCGGAGGCCATAGTCCTGGTGCTGGATAACGCTGCGGAGGCCATAGTCCTGGTGCTGGATAATGCCGCGGAGGCCATAGTCCTGGTGCTGGATAACGCAGCGGAGGCCATAGTCCTGGTGCTGGATAACGCTGCTGAGGCCATAGTCCTGGTGCTGGATAACGCTGTGGAGGACATAGTCCTGGTGCTGGATAACGCTGCGGAGGCCATAGTCCTGGTGCTGGATAACGCTGCGGAGGCCATAGTCCTGGTGCTGGATAACGCTGCGGAGGCCATAGTCCTGGTGCTGGATAACGCTGTGGAGGCCATAGTCCTGGTGCTGGATAACGCCGCGAAGGCCATAGTCCTGGTGCTGGATAACGCTGCGGAGGCCATAGTCCTGGTGCTGGATGACGCTGCGGAGGCCATAGTCCTGGTGCTGGATAACGCCGCGGAGGCCATAGTCCTGGTGCTGGATAACGCTGCGGTGGCCATAGTCCTGGTGCTGGATAACGCTGCGGAGACCATAGTCCTGGTGCTGAATAACGCTGTGGAGGTACATAGTCCTGGTGCTGGATGACGCTGCGGAGGCCATAGTCCTGGTGCTGGATAACGCTGCGGAGACCATAGTCCTGGTGCTGGATGACGCTGCGGAGGACATAGTCCTGGTGCTGGATAATGCCACAGAGGCCATAGTCCTGGTGCTGGATGACGCTGCGGAGGCCATAGTCCTGGTGCTGGATAACGCTGTGGAGACCATAGTCCTGGTGCTGGATGACGCTGCGGAGGCCATAGTCCTGGTGCTGGATAACGTTGCGGAGGCCATAGTCCTGGTGCTGGATGATGCTGCGGAGGTCATAGTCCTGGTGCTGGATAACGCTGCGGAGACCATAGTCCTGGTGCTGGATAACGCTGCGTAGGACATAGTCCTGGTGCTGGATAAGGCTGCGGAGGCCATAGTCCTAGTGCTGGATAACGCTGCGGAGACCATAGTCCTGGTGCTGGATAACGCTGTAGAGGACATTGTCCTGGTGCTGGATAACACTGCGGAGGCCATAGTCCTGGTGCTGGATAACGCTGCGGAGGCCGTAGTCCTGGTTCTGGATAACGCTGCGGAGGCCATAGTCCAGGTGCTGGATAACGCTGCGGAGGCCATAGTCCTGGTGCTGGATAATGCCGCGGAGGCCATAGTCCTGGTGCTAGATAACGCTGCGGAGGCCATAGTCCTGGTGCTGGATAATGCCGCGGAGGCCATAGTCCTGGTGCTAGATAACGCTGCGGGGGCCATAGTCCTGGTGCTGGATAACGCTGCGGAGACCATAGTCCTGGTGCTGGATAACGCCGCGGAGGCCATAGTCCTGGTGCTGGATAACGCCGCGGAGGCCATAGTCCTGGTGCTGGATAACGCCGCGGAGGCCATAGTCCTGGTGCTGGATAACAGGATAACGCTGCGGAGGCCATAGTCCTGGTGCTGGATAACTGGATAACGCTGCGGAGGCCATAGTCCTGGTGCTGGATAACGCTGCGGAGGCCATAGTCCTGGTGCTGGATAACAGGATAACGCTGCGGAGGCCATAGTCCTGGTGCTGGATAACTGGATAACGCTGCGGAGGCCGTAGTCTTGGTGCTGGATAATGCCGCGGAGGCCATAGTCCTGGTGCTGGATAACACTGCGGGGGCCATTGTCCTGCTGCTGGATTACACTGTGGAGGCCATAGTCCTGGTGCTGGATAACTGGATAACGCTGCGGAGGCCATAGTCCTGGTGCTGGATAACTGGATAACGCTGCGGAGGCCATAGTCCTGGTGCTGGATAATGCCGTGGAGGCCATAGTCCTGGTGCTGGATAACGCCGCGGAGGCCATAGTCCTGGTGCTGGATAACGCTGAGGAGGCCATATTCCTGGTGCTGGATAACGCTGCGGAGGCCATAGTCCTGGTGCTGGATAACGCTGCGGAGGCCATAGTCCTGGTGCTGGATAACTGGATAACGCTGCAGAGGCCATAGTCCTGGTGCTGGATAACGCTGCGGAGGCCATAGTCTTGGTGCTGGATAATGCCGCGGAGGCCATAGTCCTGGTGCTGGATAACGCCGCGGAGGCCATAGTCCTGGTGCTAGATAACGCTGCAGAGGCAATAGTCCTGGTGATGGATAACGCTGTGGAGAACATAGTCCTGGTGCTGGATAACGCCGCTGAGGCCATAGTCCTGTTGCTGGATAACGCTGCGGAGACCATAGTCCTGGTGCTGGATGACGCTGCAGAGGCCATAGTCCTGGTGCTGGATAACACTGCGGAGGCCATTGTCCTGATGCTGGATAACACTGCGGAGGCCATAGTCCTGGTGCTGGATAACGCTGCGGAGGCCAGAGTCCTGGTGCTGGATACCGCTGCGGAGGCCAGAGTCCAGGTGCTGGATAACGCTGCGGAGGCCGTAGTCCTGGTGCTGGATAACATTGCGGAGGCCATTGTCCTGCTGCTGGATAACGTTGCGGAGACCATAGTCCTGGTGCTGGATAACGCTGCGGAAGCCATAGTCCTGGTGCTGGATAACGTTGCGGAGGCCATAGTCCTGGTGCTGGATAACGTTGCGGAGGCCATAGTCCTGGTGCTGGATAACGCTGCGGAGGCCATAGTCCTGGTGCTGGATAAAGCTGCGGAGGCCATGGTCCTGGTGCTGGATAACGTTGCGGAGACCATAGTCCTGGTGCTGGATAACGCTGCGGAAGCCATAGTCCTGGTGCTGGATAACGTTGCGGAGGCCATAGTCCTGGTGCTGGATAACGTTGCGGAGGCCATAGTCCTGGTGCTGGATAACGCTGCGGAGGCCATAGTCCTGGTGCTGGATAACGCTGTGGAGGCCATAGTCCTGGTGCTGGATAACGCCGCGGAGGCCATAGTCCTGGTGCTGGATAACTGGATAACGCTGCGGAGGCCATAGTCCTGGTGCTGGATAATGCCGCGCAGGCCATAGTCCTGGTGCTGGATAACGCCGCGGAGGCCATAGTCCTGGTGCTGGATAACGCTGCGGAGGCCATAGTCCTGGTGCTGGATGACGCTGCGGAGACCATAGTCCTGGTGCTGGATGACGCTGCGGAGGACATAGTCCTGGTGCTGTATAACTGGATAACGCCGCGGAGGCCATAGTCCTGGTGCTGGATAACGCTGCGGAGGCCATAGTCCTGGTGCTGGATAACTGGATAACGCTGCGGAGGCCATAGTCCTGGTGCTGGATAATGCCGCGGAGGCCATAGTCCTGGTGCTGGATAACGCCGCGGAGGCCATAGTCCTGGTGCTGGATAACGCTGCGGAGGCCATAGTCCTGGTGCTGGATAACGCTGCGTAGGACATAGTCCTGGTGCTGGATAAGGCTGCGGAGGCCATAGTCCTAGTGCTGGATAACGCTGCGGAGACCATAGTCCTGGTGCTGGATAACGCTGTAGAGGACATTGTCCTGGTGCTGGATAACACTGCGGAGGCCATAGTCCTGGTGCTGGATAACGCTGCGGAGGCCGTAGTCCTGGTTCTGGATAACGCTGCGGAGGCCATAGTCCTGGTGCTGGATAACGCTGCGGAGGCCATAGTCCTGGTGCTGGATAATGCCGCGGAGGCCATAGTCCTGGTGCTAGATAACGCTGCGGAGGCCATAGTCCTGGTGCTGGATAATGCCGCGGAGGCCATAGTCCTGGTGCTAGATAACGCTGCGGGGGCCATAGTCCTGGTGCTGGATAACGCTGCGGAGACCATAGTCCTGGTGCTGGATAACGCCGCGGAGGCCATAGTCCTGGTGCTGGATAACGCCGCGGAGGCCATAGTCCTGGTGCTGGATAACGCCGCGGAGGCCATAGTCCTGGTGCTGGATAACGCTGCGGAGGCCATAGTCCTGGTGCTGGATAACGCTGCGGAGGCCATAGTCCTGGTGCTGGATAACAGGATAACGCTGCGGAGGCCATAGTCCTGGTGCTGGATAACTGGATAACGCTGCGGAGGCCGTAGTCTTGGTGCTGGATAATGCCGCGGAGGCCATAGTCCTGGTGCTGGATAACACTGCGGGGGCCATTGTCCTGCTGCTGGATTACACTGTGGAGGCCATAGTCCTGGTGCTGGATAACTGGATAACGCTGCGGAGGCCATAGTCCTGGTGCTGGATAACTGGATAACGCTGCGGAGGCCATAGTCCTGGTGCTGGATAATGCCGTGGAGGCCATAGTCCTGGTGCTGGATAACGCCGCGGAGGCCATAGTCCTGGTGCTGGATAACGCTGAGGAGGCCATATTCCTGGTGCTGGATAACGCTGCGGAGGCCATAGTCCTGGTGCTGGATAACGCTGCGGAGGCCATAGTCCTGGTGCTGGATAACTGGATAACGCTGCAGAGGCCATAGTCCTGGTGCTGGATAACGCTGCGGAGGCCATAGTCTTGGTGCTGGATAATGCCGCGGAGGCCATAGTCCTGGTGCTGGATAACGCCGCGGAGGCCATAGTCCTGGTGCTAGATAATGCTGCAGAGGCCATAGTCCTGGTGCTGGATAACGCTGTGGAGAACATAGTCCTGGTGCTGGATAACGCCGCTGAGGCCATAGTCCTGTTGCTGGATAACGCTGCGGAGACCATAGTCCTGGTGCTGGATGACGCTGCAGAGGCCATAGTCCTGGTGCTGGATAACACTGCGGAGGCCATTGTCCTGATGCTGGATAACACTGCGGAGGCCATAGTCCTGGTGCTGGATAACGCTGCGGAGGCCAGAGTCCTGGTGCTGGATACCGCTGCGGAGGCCAGAGTCCAGGTGCTGGATAACGCTGCGGAGGCCGTAGTCCTGGTGCTGGATAACATTGCGGAGGCCATTGTCCTGCTGCTGGATAACGTTGCGGAGACCATAGTCCTGGTGCTGGATAACGCTGCGGAAGCCATAGTCCTGGTGCTGGATAACGTTGCGGAGGCCATAGTCCTGGTGCTGGATAACGTTGCGGAGGCCATAGTCCTGGTGCTGGATAACGCTGCGGAGGCCATAGTCCTGGTGCTGGATAAAGCTGCGGAGGCCATGGTCCTGGTGCTGGATAACGTTGCGGAGACCATAGTCCTGGTGCTGGATAACGCTGCGGAAGCCATAGTCCTGGTGCTGGATAACGTTGCGGAGGCCATAGTCCTGGTGCTGGATAACGTTGCGGAGGCCATAGTCCTGGTGCTGGATAACGCTGCGGAGGCCATAGTCCTGGTGCTGGATAACGCTGTGGAGGCCATAGTCCTGGTGCTGGATAACGCCGCGGAGGCCATAGTCCTGGTGCTGGATAAATGGATAACGCTGCGGAGGCCATAGTCCTGGTGCTGGATAATGCCGCGCAGGCCATAGTCCTGGTGCTGGATAACGCCGCGGAGGCCATAGTCCTGGTGCTGGATAACGCTGCGGAGGCCATAGTCCTGGTGCTGGATGACGCTGCGGAGGACATAGTCCTGGTGCTGTATAACTGGATAACGCCGCGGAGGCCATAGTCCTGGTGCTGGATAACGCTGCGGAGGCCATAGTCCTGGTGCTGGATAACTGGATAACGCTGCGGAGGCCATAGTCCTGGTGCTGGATAATGCCGCGGAGGCCATAGTCCTGGTGCTGGATAACGCCGCGGAGGCCATAGTCCTGGTGCTGGATAACGCTGCGGAGGCCATAGTCCTGGTGCTGGATAACGCTGTGGAGGACATAGTCCTGGTGCTGGATAACGCTGCGGAGGCCATAGTCCTGGTGCTGGATAACGCTGCGGAGGCCATAGTCCTGGTGCTGGATAACGCTGTGGAGGCCATAGTCCTGGTGCTGGATAACGCCGCGGAGGCCATAGTCCTGGTGCTGGATAACGCTGCGGTGGCCATAGTCCTGGTGCTGGATGACGCTGCGGAGGCCATAGTCCTGGTGCTGGATAACGCCGCGGAGGCCATAGTCCTGGTGCTGGATAACGCTGCGGAGGCCATAGTCCTGGTGCTGGATAACGCTGCGGAGACCATAGTCCTGGTGCTGAATAACGCTGCGGAGACCATAGTCCTGGTGCTGGATAACGCTGTGGAGGACATTGTCCTGGTGCTGGATAACGCTGCTGAGACCATAGTCCTGGTGCTGGATGACGCTGCGGAGGCCATAGTCCTGGTGCTGGATAACGCTGCTGAGACCATAGTCCTGGTGCTGGATGACGCTGCGGAGGCCATAGTCCTGGTGCTGGATAACGCTGTGGAGACCATAGTCCTGGTGCTGGATGACGCTGCGGAGGCCATAGTCCTGGTGCTGGATAACGCTGTGGAGACCATAGTCCTGGTGCTGGATGACGCTGCGGAGGCCATAGTCCTGGTGCTGGATAACGTTGCGGAGGCCATAGACCTGGTGCTGGATGACGCTGCGGAGGCCATAGTCCTGGTGCTGGATAACGCTGCGGAGACCATAGTCCTGGTGCTGGATAACGCTGCGGAGGACATAGTCCTGGTGCTGGATAAGGCTGCGGAGGCCATAGTCCTGGTGCTGGATAACGCTGCGGAGACCATAGTCCTGGTGCTGGATAACGCTGCGGAGGCCGTAGTCCTGGTTCTGGATAACGCTGCGGAGGCCATAGTCCTGTTGCTGGATAACGCTACGGAGACCATAGTCCTGGTGATGGATGACGCTGCGGAGGCCATAGTCCTGGTGCTGGATGACACTGCGGAGGCCATTGTCCTGGTGCTGGATAACACTACGGAGGCCATAGTCCTGGTGCTGGATGACGCTGCGGAGGCCATAGTCCTGGTGCTGGATAACGTTGCGGAGGCCATAGTCCTGGTGCAGGATAACGCTGCGGAGACCATAGTCCTGGTGCTGGATAACGCTGCGGAGGACATAGTCCTGGTGCTGGACAAGGCTGCGGAGGCCATAGTCCTGGTGCTGGATAACGCTGCGGAGACCATAGTCCTGGTGCTGGATAACGCTGTGGAGGACATTGTCCTGGTGCTGGATAACACTGCGGAGGCCATAGTCCTGGTGCTGGATAACGCTGCGGAGGCCGTAGTCCTGGTTCTGGATAACGCTGCGGAGGCCATAGTCCTGTTGCTGGATAACGCTACGGAGACCATAGTCCTGGTGATGGATGATGCTGCGGAGGCCATAGTCCTGGTGCTGGATAACACTGCGGAGGCCATTGTCCTGGTGCTGGATAACACTGCGGAGGCCATAGTCCTGGTGCTGGATAACGCTGCGGAGGCCATAGTCCTGTTGCTGGATAACGCTGCGGAGACCATAGTCCTGGTGCTGGATAACACTGCAGAGGCCATAGTCCTGGTGCTGAATAACGCTGCGGAGACCATAGTCCTGGTGCTGGATAACGCTGCGGAGGCCATAGTCCTGGTGCTGGATGACGCTGCAGAGGCCATAGTCCTGGTGCTGGATGACGCTGCAGAGGCCATAGTCCTGGTGCTGGATAACGGATAACGCCACGGAGGCCATAGTCCTGGAGCTGGATAACGCCGTGGAGGCCATGGTCCTGGTGCTGGATAACACTGCGGAGGCCATTGTCCTGGTGCTGGATAACACTACGGAGGCCATAGTCCTGGTGCTGGATAACACTGCGGAGGCCATAGTCCTGGTGCTGGATAACGCTGCGGAGGCCATAGTCCTGTTGCTGGATAACACTGCGGAGACCATAGTCCTGGTGCTGGATAACACTGCAGAGGCCATAGTCCTGGTGCTGGATAACGCTGCGGAGACCATAGTCCTGGTGCTGGATAACGCTGCGGAGGCCATAGTCCTGGTGCTGGATGACGCTGCAAAGGCCATAGTCCTGGTGCTGGATGACGCTGCAGAGGCCATAGTCCTGGTGCTGGATAACACTGCGGAGGACATAGTCCTGGATGACGCTGCGGAAGCCATAGTCCTGGTGCTGGATAACGTTGCGGAGGCCATAGTCCTGGTGCTGGATGACGCTTTGGAGACCATAGTCCTGGTGCTGGATGACGCTGCGGAGGCCATAGTCCTGGTGCTGGATAACGTTGCGGAGGCCATAGTCCTGGTGCTGGATAATGCCGCGGAGGCCATAGTCCTGGTGCTGGATAACGCCGCGGAGGCCATAGTCCTGGTGCTGGATAACGCTGTGGAGGCCATAGTCCTTGATAACGTTACGGAGGCCATAGTCCTGGTGCTGGATAACGCTGCGGAGGCCATAGTCCTGGTGCTAGATAACGCTGTGGAGGCCATAGTCCTGGTGCTGGATAATGCGCTGCGGAAGCCATAGTCCTGGTGCTGGAGAACACTGCGGAGGACATAGTCCTGGTCAGTGGTGCAAGTAGAAAAAATGTCTTACGGGTACTGTGTGCGCGCGCAGATGGGTGTGGCCAAATGCCACATGGGGCGTGCCCAATGAAAATGGGGGCGTGATACACATATGGGGGGAGGGGCAGATACACGTATGACCCCAATAGTGCCAGATACACGTTGCCCCACAGTGCCAGATATACATTGCCCCACAGTGCCAGATACACATTGCCCCACAGTGCCAGATACACAAATGCCCCCACTGTGTCAGTAATACATTGCCCCCCGTGCCAGATACAGAAATGCCCCTACAGTGCCAGATATGCCCCCAGTGCCAGGTATACATGCCCCCTCAGTGCCAGATATCCCCCAGTGCCAGGTATACATGCCCCCCCTGTGCCAGATATCCCCCAGTGCCAGGTATATATGCCCCCCTGTGCCAGATATGCCCCCAGTGCCAGATATCCCCCAGCGCCAGGTATACATCCCACCAGTGCCAGATATTCCCCAGTGCCAGATATACATGCCCCCCCTGTGCCAGATATCCCCCAGTGCCAGGTGTGCCAGATATGCCCCCAGTGCGAGATATCCCCCAGTGCCAGGTATATATGCCCCCCTGTGCCAGATATGCCCCCAGTGCCAGATATCCCCCAGTGCCAGATAGAAATGCCCCCCCCCAGTGCCAGATATCCCCCAGTGCCAGGTATAACATGCCCCCCCCTTCCCTGCTCACCGCTGCCGCTGGCCGCTGCTGTCTTGTCTGTCATGTGAGGGAAGCAGAGCGCAGCCTGCGCCTCTCCTTCCCCTCAGTCTCCGGCGGGTGTCTCACAGTTTAATTCAGCGCCGACCCGTGAGCAAATCAGAGCTCGCGGTGCGAGCTCTGATTGGCTCACGGATCGGCGCTGAATTAAACTATGACACCTGCCGGAGACTGAGGGGAAGGAGAGGCGCAGGCTGCGCTCTGCTTCCCTCACATCAGCGGCGGTGTGGCGATGCGGCGGGGACGGCGGGTGCGGCGTGGAGCCAGCAGAGGGAGGGAGGGAGGGAAGAGGAGCGGCGGCCCGTCGGTGTGGGTACGGCGTACCCACGGCTAAATTCTTACGGGTACGCCGTACCCACCCGTACCCGCCCACTTGCACAACTGGTCCTGGTGCTGGATGACGCTGCGGAGGCCATAGTCCTGGTGCTGGATAACGTTACGGAGGCCATAGTCCAGGTGCTGGATAACGTTACGGAGGCCATAGTCCTGGTGCTGGATAACGCCGCGGAGGCCATAGTCCTGGTGCTGGATAACGTTACGGAGGCCATAGTCCTGGTGCTGGATAACGTTACGGAGGCCATAGTCCTGGTGCTGGATAACGCCGCAGAGGCCATAGTCCTGGTGCTGGATAACGCCGCGGAGGCCATAGTCCTGGTGCTGGATAACGGATAACGCCGCGGAGGCCATAGTCCTGGAGCTGGATAACGCCGTGGAGGCCATAGTCCTGGTGCTGGATAATGTCGTGGAGGCCATAGTCCTGGTGCTGGATAACGGATAACGCCGCGTAGGCCGTAGTCCTGGTGCTGGATAACGCCGCGGAGGCCATAGTCCTGGTGCTTCACAAACAGTCCATTTCCTGTCCCATGTAAGTTTGGTATAACAGGATAGACTTACAGGTGGACAAGGAGTATATCGTGGCGCCACATTGGACAGGAACGTTTCATGCATGGTGACCTGGTTCTTCTGGCTGGGATTTAAGGTCTCATCCATTCCCAGTGGCAGCACCTCATCTCCTCACCTTGTAGTCTACCTGGACAGGGCATTGTCACTGGCTGCTTTTCTTACACTTATTTTAGGTTTATCCTTTAGAAATCCTTTATTAAATGGGTGCTTATGAATGGGAGATTGTGTGACCCCCCCCCCCCCCCTCCCTCCATTCATCCCCCAACCTCCCTTATGCTCCTTCAGCCCTTCTACCTTTGATGTGACCGTTATTTGTTATGGAACATCTCTCGACCAAACTCAATAAAACTAAAAGCGCAAAAGAAAAGAGAGAGCCAGCCCCACTTATACAGATCCTGAGTACTGAAAGCATTACCCAGTGTGATACCTCTCAGAGTAACGTATTGCAGGGAATGTACATGTAGCATGCAGGACCTTGTGTGACAGGACTGATATCCAGACACCAGGCACGCGTCGCGGGTTCTGCAGATTCCGGCACGGCCCAGCACCTGGACAGGTGAGACTGGGAGGATACCGCATGTGCTTCCTAATGCCAGGTACAGTAAGGGAGCGTTCCAGTGATCGCCCTTCTCCTAACATCTCTCAGTCACACCTTCCACCTCTCTACCTTGTCTCCACTCCCAGGCCACCCTCCTACCTTTCATACTTCCTAGAATGCAAGCTCTTGTGCAGAACCCTCTTGCTTCTAGTTCCACCTCTGGCCCTTACCTGTGACTGTAAATCTCTCAGAATCACATAGATGAATTGTATATAGCGTCACGCTGGTGATATATAGTATAGCTCAGCTGGAAATGTCTCCAGTGTGAAGGTCGTCTGTACATCGGTGCATTCAGTCTCCATGTTACTGTTATGGATCCTGGGAGTGTGGCCTCTGCTTCTGAAGAGCCACCTCCTCCATCCTGGAGACCCCTCTCCATGGGCACTGCCCTGCCTGAGACGTGTGCTTGTGGGTGATGTACTAAAGCCTTGGAGAGTGATAAAGTGGAGAGAGATAAACTGCCAACCATCCAGCTCCTGTTATCTTTCACACACAGCCTGTGACATGGCAGAGCTGGTTGCTTGGTACTTTATCTCTCTCCTGAGTGTGTTGGGGTGGGAGCAGGGCTGGAGAAGGATGATTTCCTCTGGGATATCTCACACTGACACCGCGATGATGTAATAAAATAACAACTATGGGGGGTGATTCTGAGTTGTTCGCTCGCTAGCTGCTTTTCGCAGCATTGACACGCTAAGCCGCCGCCGTCTGGGAGTGAATCTTAGCTTAGCAGAATTGCGAACGAAAGATTCGCAATATTGCGAAAAGACTTCTCTGTGCAGTTTCTGAGTAGCTCCAGACTTACTCTTCCAGTGCGATCAGTTCAGTGCTTGTCGTTCCTGGTTTGACGTCACAAACACACCCAGCGTTCGCCCAGACACTCCTCCGTTTCTCCAGCCACTCCCGCGTTTTTCCCAGAAACGGCAGCGTTTTTTCACACACACCCATAAAACGGCCAGTTTCCGCCCAGAAACACCCACTTCCTGTCAATCACATTACGATCACCAGAACGAAGAAAAAGCCGTGAGTAAAATAACTAACTTCCTAGCAAATTTACTTGGCGCAGTCGCAGTGCGAACATTGCGCATGCGCACTAAGCGGAAAATCGCTGCGATGCGATGAAATTTACAGAGCGAACAACTCGGAATGACCCCCAGAAATTTCTTTGCAGTTTCTGAGTAGCTCCAGACTTACTCAGCCATTGCGACCAGCTCAGCCCTTTTCGTTCCTGGTTTGACATCACAAACACTCCCAGCGTTCGCCCAGACACTCCCCCGTTTCTCCAGGCTCTCCTGCGTTTTGCAACTCGAACGCCTGCGTTTTTGCGCACACTCCCATAAAAAGGCCAGTCTCCGCCCAGAAACACCCACTTCCTGTCAGTCACACTACGATCACCAGAACGATGAAAAAGCTTTGTTATGCCGTGAGTAAAATACCTAACTTTTGTGTAAAATAACTAAGCGCATGCACTCTGCGAACCTTTGCGCATGAGCAGTAAGCGACTAATCGCAGTATAGTGATAATCGTCAACGGGCGAACAACTCGGAATGACCCCCCTATGTGATAACAGGGTCTGAAGCATTTCTGAGCCATGTGATAAACCCTATGTAAGCTCGGCCCATGCTATACGAATGTATGTTATAATCACACGTCTCCACGCCTGATTGCCAGTGGCTCCTGGTGTGCGCGTTGTTTTATGACACGCTGGCTGTTTTTTAGGAGTATTTTAATGATCCTGGAGAGATGAGAGCTGTGTAAGAGATAGTAATTGCTTTAGTACGCCCTGTGTGACCATTACGCCTGACCTTGTCATCAGCTCATTCACTTCTACAGCGTTACGGGGAAAGCGCGAGCTCTTAAACACATAAACGTATCAATTCAATAACGTCTTGAGTTTTGTAGAGTGTGATTTTGTGTCACGTCTCCTCTCTGAACGTGCTGGGAAACCAGAGGAATATAAATCCTTTTCTCTCAGCAATTAGCAAACATTTATGGAGAAGGTCAGATCAGTAATCCGCGTCCTCCAGGTGCTCGTTAGAGGTGATTGTGCGCTGATATATTTCACCTCATTGGTGACATCACATCAGTTTGTCAACACATCTGTCTACAATAAACTCTGTACAACAAAGGCAACTGCTTGTGTATTTTGTGCTTACAAGACACTATAATGAAAATCATTCCAAAATTATTTTTATACGGTCTAATTAACTATCACAGGGGTATATTTATTACAACAGCCTGCTGGGGGGAAGGGGGGGGGGGGGGGGGGGGGCGGCGGGGAACATTACAGGGATATAAGAGGGGGGCAAGGAAAGATTACAGTGGCATATTGATGGGGCAGCAGGTATCCCCCCCCCCCCCCAAAAAAAAAAAAAAAAAGCCATCTCTCACACCTGCAACTCTAACTACTGTCCGTATTGGCAGACGTCTACAAGTTTTTAGGTGCATAGCGGATGGGAGCTCGGGGTTTAGTATACACGTGGATTCCAAACCAGAGTAGGTTTAAATGAAGATAACAGGATACAGGTGATAAAAGATAAACAGCAGTCAATATGAAAATGTAAGTGTCTCCTGGGGTAAGTGCTATACAGCCGTACAGCACTGTGATGCTCTAATAACACAGTGACAGGCGTGGGCATATGCAGACCCTTTTATAGAGCCAAGTAAACAACATGCACCTGCATTCTAATCAGTCTGACCTTTATGACATGTGATGTTATAGTGGCTGATGAGTCATGCACAATAACACTCAGTTAACATCTGTTATTCTCTCTCATTTTCTTCATTCACCTCCAGATGACTCAATGCCGCTAGAACCACCTCACAAGCTTCCTCTGTTTCCTCAGCCCACTGAAATCTGGCTTCCGCCCCATACAAATAGAGTCTGTCCTTCTCTCTGCCAAGCCTAAGGTGCATATCCAGTGTTAACTTGAACCTATTCAATCAGGCCCTGTCTCCCTCGCGCATTAAGACTTGAGGGTTCACTTGTCCTCTCGCCCTTAGATGCTTTCCCCTGTGTGGTAAAACCTGCGTCTAATTGCATATGCCCCTGAGTGTCCATTACTGACCAGCCTCCGACACTGCAAAACACACCCTGCACACCCTCCACTCCAGTGGCCTTTTGTTCACCACTGATTATCTTCCTACCTGTGCAACATTATTCCTCTTCTCCTTCTCTGGATCTCTGGCTCCTCTCTTCCTATTACCCATTGGCTCTCTGCTCCTCTTGCTGTACTAACCCCTTCATATTACAGTCACCCCTATGCTTATAGCACCTAGATCTGACGCTCCTCTCCTTCTCATCCCTCTTATGTATCCATCTCTCTCTCACCACTATCTCCTCGTGGATGTCCCAACATTACCTTCAGCTATGAATGGACATCGAGATTCAATATATTCAAATCTTACGACATTCATCCTGATATGACACAATATTTTGGTCAATATTATTCGCACCATTTATCGAGTCATCTGATTTTCCCAGCAGCCGAGCTGCTTTTCCCATCCCAGTTCTTCTGTGTCCAGCTGAGGCCGCTGTGAGGTTTCCAGCGGTGCTGAGATATCAGAGGACAGTAAGAACTGTGTAATGTGTTGTGACAGACCCCTCAGCCGCTCCCAGGACCTCAGAGCGGTCGCTGGTGCCCCGTACAGTATTAGACATCTGTCTTGTGTCCCTTTATTCCGAATATCAGTAACTCCGCCCCCTGCCTCTTTAAACCAATGAAGTTTTGTTCACAAATATTCAGTTTGTTATTATTACGTATATTCACATTTCATTTCTAGCATCAAGAAACTTATTATTCCATAATTGGATTTGGACTCAATTAACACAATAATCTGTCCCCTGCATTTGTCATTTGAGTACAGAAAAGGGAAGATCCCCCCGTAGCATTTCAATAGCATGGCACAGAGATATCCCACCCAAACCCCACGGAGTATGTGTCGTCATGATGTCACAGCGCTTGTGCCCGGGGTGTACTGGAGTCGGCAGACGTGTGCTATGCAGTGATGCGCCTCTCCAGGCACCATGCAAGGGGGAAAAGGCAGGTAGTGAACATGCTGCCCCCTCAGACTTGCCCTGTGGTGTGTATAGGCGGATGCCAGAGGATGCAGTCAGGATGCCGGCCGTCGGAATCTTGACACGCAGCCAGAATGTCAACGCCGGAACTCCAACAACAGCCGAAATGCCGACGCCAGAATCCCAACAGCTAGAATCCCGAATGTAGGCATGCGGCCGCCTAGTATTGTTAGCCCGTCTGTGGGGGAGGTTAGGTTTAGGCTGCGGGGACTGGTAAAGGTAGTTTCAGGCTGGAGGAGGGTTAGGTTCAGGCTGCGGAGAGGGGGGTTAGGTTTAGGCACCCCCGAGGATGGTTGGGGTCAGCCTGCGGAGGTGGGAGGGTTAGGCTGCGGAGGTGGGAGGGTTAGGTTAGGCTGCGGGGGTGGGAGGGTTAGGACAGGCTGCGGGGGTGGGAGGGTTAGGTTAGGCTGTGGGGGTGGGAGGGTTAGGATAGGCTGCGGGGGTGGGAGGGTTAGGATAGGCTGCGGGGGTGGGAGGGTTAGGTTAGGCTGCGGGCGTGGGAGGGTTAGGATAGGCTGCGGGGGTGGGAGGGTTAGGTTAGGTTGCGGGCGTGGGAGGGTTAGGACAGGCTGCGGGGGTGGGAGGGTCAGGTTAGGTTGCGGGGGAGGGAGGGTTAGGATAGGCTGCAGGGGTGGGAGGGTTAGGATAGGCTGCGGGGGTGGGAGGGTTAGGTTAGGCTGCGGGGGTGGGAGGGTTAGGTTAGGCTGCGGGGAGGGGGGGTTAGGTTTAGGCACCCCCGAGGATTGTTGGGGTTAGGCTGCGGGGGTGAGAGGATTAGGTTAGGCTGCGGGAAGGGGCGTTAGGTTTAGGTGGGTATTGGGGGAGGGTAAGTATACTTACCTACCCCCTGCTGGGATTCTCACCATCGGGATGCCGCTGTCAATCAGGCAGAGGTGTGCACATACGTGATATGCTGCGCGGGCACACACTGCACAAGGGCCTCAGCATGCGGATGCATGGTAGATGTGTTCTATGCTGAATCAGACCTGTAATACAGTAACAGGTCCCGGTATATATATATGTATGCAGGATGTGTGTATTTCAGCAGCGGACCTCTACATACTGAAGAAGGATGTAACTAGCCATGAACATGTGGAAGCCTGGACCTGTCCATCTATGCTGTAACTAGATCCAAAGAGTCACCCGAGAAATCCCTATCTACAGGGCCGCCCCGTGTATTCCTGCTCAGTGTCATATTACACTATATTATATAACGGCCCGTGTATTCCTGCTCAGTGTCATATTACACTATATTATATAACGTCCCGTGTATTCCTGCTCAGTGTCATATTACACTATATTATATAACGCCCCGTGTATTCCAGCTCAGTGTCATATTACACTATATTATATAACGTCCTGTGTATTCCTGCTCAGTGTCATATTACACTATATTATATAACGGCCTGTGTATTCCTGCTCAGTGTCATATTACACTATATTATATAACGTCCTGTGTATTCCTGCTCAGTATCATATTACACTATATTATATAACGGCCCGTGTATTCCTGCTCAGTGTCATATTACACTATATTATATAACGGCCCGTGTATTCCTGCTCAGTTTCATATTACACTATATTATATAACGGCCCGTGTATTCCTGCTCAGTGTCATATTACACTATATTATATAACGGCCCGTGTATTCCTGCTCAGTGTCATATTACACTATATTATATAACGGCCCGTGTATTCCTGCTCAGTGTCATATTACACTATATTATATAACGGCCTGTGTATTCCTGCTCAGTGTCATAGTAAACTATATTATATAACGGCCCGTGTATTCCTGCTCAGTGTCATATTACACTATATTGTATAACGGCCCGTGTATTCCTGCTCAGTGTCATATTACACTATATTGTATAACGGCCCGTGTATTCCTGCTCAGTGTCATATTACACTATATTGTATAACGGCCCGTGTATTCCTGCTCAGTGTCATATTACACTATATTGTATAACGGCCCGTGTATTCCTGCTCAGTGTCATATTACACTATATTGTATAACGGCCCGTGTATTCCTGCACAGTGTCATATTACACTATATTGTATAACGGCCCGTGTATTCCTGCTCAGTGTCATATTACACTATATTGTATAACGGCCCGTGTATTCCTGCTCAGTGTCATATTACACTATATTGTATAACGGCCCGTGTATTCCTGCTCAGTGTCATATTACACTATATTGTATAACGGCCCGTGTATTCCTGCTCAGTGTCATATTACACTATATTGTATAACGGCCCGTGTATTCCTGCACAGTGTCATATTACACTATATTGTATAACGGCCCGTGTATTCCTGCTCAGTGTCATATTACACTATATTGTATAACGGCCCGTGTATTCCTGCTCAGTGTCATATTACACTATATTATATAACGGCCCGTGTATTCCTGCTCAGTGTCATATTACACTATATTATATAACGGCCCGTGTATTCCTGCTCAGTGTCATATTACACTATATTATATAACGGCCCGTGTATTCCTGCTCAGTGTCATATTACACTATATTATATAACGGCCCGTGTATTCCTGCTCAGTGTCATATTACACTATATTATATAACGGCCCGTGTATTCCTGCTCAGTGTCATATTACACTATATTATATAACGGCCCGTGTATTCCTGCTCAGTGTCATATTACACTATATTATATAACGGCCCGTGTATTCCTGCTCAGTGTCATATTACACTATATTATATAACGGCCCGTGTATTCCTGCTCAGTGTCATATTACACTATATTATATAACGGCCCGTGTATTCCTGCTCAGTGTCATATTACACTATATTATATAACGGCCCGTGTATTCCTGCTCAGTGTCATATTACACTATATTATATAACGGCCCGTGTATTCCTGCTCAGTGTCATATTACACTATATTATATAACGGCCCGTGTATTCCTGCTCAGTGTCATATTACACTATATTATATAACGGCCCGTGTATTCCTGCTCAGTGTCATATTACACTATATTATATAACGGCCCGTGTATTCCTGCTCAGTGTCATATTACACTATATTATATAACGGCCCGTGTATTCCTGCTCAGTGTCATATTACACTATATTATATAACGGCCCGTGTATTCCTGCTCAGTGTCATATTACACTATATTATATAACGGCCCGTGTATTCCTGCTCAGTGTCATATTACACTATATTATATAACGGCCCCGTGTATTCCTGCTCAGTGTCATATTACACTATATTATATAACGCCCCCTGTATTCCTGCTCAGTGTCATATTACACTATATTATATAACGCCCCCTGTATTCCTGCTCAGTGTCATATTACACTATATTATATAACGTCCCGTGTATTCCTGCTCAGTGTCATATTACACTATATTATATAACGTCCCGTGTATTCCTGCTCAGTGTCATATTACACTATATTATATAACGTCCCGTGTATTCCTGCTCAGTGTCATATTACACTATATTATATAACGGCCCGTGTATTCCTGCTCAGTGTCATATTACACTATATTATATAACGGCCCGTGTATTCCTGCTCAGTGTCATATTACACTATATTATATAACGGCCCGTGTATTCCTGCTCAGTGTCATATTACACTATATTATATAACGGCCCGTGTATTCCTGCTCAGTGTCATATTACACTATATTATATAACGGCCCGTGTATTCCTGCTCAGTGTCATATTACACTATATTATATAACGTCCCGTGTATTCCTGCTCAGTGTCATATTACACTATATTATATAACGTCCCGTGTATTCCTGCTCAGTGTCATATTACACTATATTATATAACGGCCCGTGTATTCCTGCTCAGTGTCATATTACACTATATTATATAACGGCCCGTGTATTCCTGCTCAGTGTCATATTACACTATATTATATAACGGCCCGTGTATTCCTGCTCAGTGTCATATTACACTATATTATATAACGGCCCGTGTATTCCTGCTCAGTGTCATATTACACTATATTATATAACGGCCCGTGTATTCCTGCTCAGTGTCATATTACACTATATTATATAACGGCCCGTGTATTCCTGCTCAGTGTCATATTACACTATATTATATAACGGCCCGTGTATTCCTGCTCAGTGTCATATTACACTATATTATATAACGTCCCGTGTATTCCTGCTCAGTGTCATATTACACTATATTATATAACGGCCTGGCGTCTCGTGTCATTGACCTTCGTGGGTTATGTTTATGGCTGGATGTTGGAGCGTCTTAGTTTTATGGGGTTTTTGTGACTACAGTATTATTATACACTCTGTATTATATCATGTCAGGTCACCGAGAGGAAACCGCGGCAGTGGGAGACTGTAACATATTCCAGGTGATAAAAGGAAAGGTACTTTATAGCGTAGGCCCATTTCCCGCTGACCGCCTGTAAATCATTGTACTCACTGATCAGATAAGTGGCCGCAGACTGTAAGTGATGGATGGCTGCTCGCCACATAGAACACAATATAACGCTTAGATTAAAACATACATATTAAAATGCGTCTGACATGTAGGCGAGGTGCAGCTCCGGTGCCTCAGCCACGGTGGCTCGGTGAATGATATGGTAATATTTTCTTCCTCCCAGTTGTACACGTGGAGTGTAATTTATATGCTCAATAACCAGAAAGAATCATAAGGAATCACGCTGAAAGAATCTGTCTCTCTCCATTTTTCCCTGTCGCTCCCGGAGTCATTTTAATATTTTTCCAATGTCTTTGCTTATTTTTGGTGCCAAACAACATTTTGGAATACGGTGCGTCTGGAAATGAGTTCTGTAAGCAGCGGACTCATAGTAAACAGCTGCATCTGCAGGAACCGCCGCCAACGTTCTGCTGTAATAAATAGAAAAATAAGATGTTGAAATAATCAGACGCTCGTTCCGCTTCTTCAATAGATTCTTACATTTTTTTGTGACACAATTTGAAACATTTTCATTTTCTTCAAATCCTTCTTTATGTGAAGCCGTTGTGACCACAATAGTTCAGATTATTTACTAAATGAAATAAAGTCTGAGAAATAGGGAGCAATGTGAGTCCCTGATCAGAATACAGAAGGCTTAGTAAGCAGTATGACCATTGCCTTGTGCTGAAAGTCTCAATCACACAATGGAGAGAAGACCACACACTATTCTATGTGTCGGCTCTTCTATCATTGTCCACAATTATGGCGCGATTTCCCAATGCGTATAATCAGACATAAGAAAGTTATTTTCCACCCAAATATGATGGGATGTGAGATGCTTACATGTGTTAGTAAATATCAAACTGTTACTGCATTATGTGTCAGTGCTACAGTTTTCATTTTCAGCATATGGGGGGGGGGGGGGGAAGCGGGAAGGGGGGTACTCATTTGTTTGTACTATTCCTCAGATAGGCTCCAACCCTACACTAAATAAGGCCACATGGGGCACTAGGAAAGACCAGTTGGTCAGTGTGAGGAGATGGACCATCAGAGATCAGAGCAGTTAGTCATTGGGACCATCAGAGGAATTAGTCAGTGAGATGAGTTGGCTGGTGGGAGGAGATGGACCATCAGAGGAATTAGTCAGTGAGATGAGTTGGCTGGTGGGAGGAGATGCACCATCAGAGGAATTAGTCAGTGATAGGAGACAGCTGGTGGGAGGAGATGGACCATCAGAGGAATTAGTCAGTGAGATAAGTTGGCTGGTGGGAGGAGATGGACCATCAGAGGAATTAGTCAGTGAGATGAGTTGGCTGGCGAGAGGAGATGGACCATCATAGGAATTAGTCAGCGATAGAAGTTGGCTGAGGGGAGGAGATGGACCATCAGAGGAATTAGTCAGTGAGATGAGTTGGCTGATGGGAGGAGATGCACCATCAGAGGAATTAGTCAGTGAGATGAGTTGGCTGGTGGGAGGAGATGGACCATCAGAGTAATTAGTCAGTGAGATGAGTTGGCTGGCGAGAGGAGATGGACCATCAGAGGAATTAGGCAGCGATAGAAGTTGGCTGAGGGGAGGAGATGGACCATCAGAGGAATTAGTCAGTGAGATGAGTTGGCTGGTGGGAGGAGATGCACCAACAGAGGATTTATTCAGTGAGATGAACTGGCTGGTGAGAGGAGATGGACCATCAGAGGAGTTAGTCAGTGAGGTGAGTTGGCTGGTGGGAGGAGATGGACCATCAGAGGAATTAATCAGTGAGGTGAGTTGGCTGATGGGAGGAAATGGACCATCAGAGCAATTAGTCAGTGATAGGAGATGGCTGGTGGGAGGAGATGCACCATCAGAGGAATTAGGCAGTGAGATGAGTTGGCTGGCGGGAGGAGATGGACCATCAGAGGAGTTAGTCAGTGAGGTGAGTTGGCTGGTGGGAGGAGATGGACTATCAGAGGAATTAGTCAGTGAGATGAGTTGGCTGGTGGGAGGAGATGGACCATCAGAGGAATTAGTCAGTGAGATGAATTGGCCAGTGGGAGGAGATGGACCATCATAGGAAGTGGACAGTGGGAGGAGAGTTTAGTTTTGGTGATAGTTTGTTAGTGATTTAAATCATACTAATCTACTTTACCAAATGTTCCCTTGTCCCCTGAAAGAGTAGGTGGTTCTTCTGCAGGCCATCCACTACCTAGTGAAGTGACAAGGACAGGAGCATAATGCCAGGAATCAAAGGTCCTTCAGAGAGGAGGCAGTGTCCAATGACATGAAATGGTCGCCCCCATCAGCTGTATGATTTAAATGGTATAATAGTATGGGCAGACAGGCTCAGGGGTAGATTTACTAAAAGTCGATTTGGGTCGATTTTGAATGATCAATGTTTGGGCGATTTTTGATTGATTTTGTGTTTCAGGGTCTAAATCGCAAATTTACTAACAAATGATTTGTAACATCCTTTTACAATTTTTTTTTTAAATCATCTTTTATTAAATGTGTGATTTACGGATATATTTACTAAAAGTGGATCTGGATCAATTTTTTTGTCGCTGTTCGGTCGATGTTTG